>NW_017671192.1:240876-306756 GCF_001879085.1 Nicotiana attenuata | reverse complement strand
GGGACAACAGTTCGACAAACCACTTTATTTTCCAGGACAACAGTTACTGATTATCTGAAGGCAAAACTATTATACATATAAGTTCATGTCACCACCCTACATTAAGAAATGGCAAAAGTTTGCCTGTTATAAAATTCTTGGGACCAGTTTGCTATTGGAAGCAATTGAGTCTCCACCAATGTTTCTTCACAAGCCGGGCAATGGGTATTGGGTTGTCAAAGCTTCAACTCTTCTTCGCAAATTTAACACCTTATCGATCAAAGGGAACTCCGGTGAAGTAACAAACTTCAAGAAATCTTGAAGCTTTGTACCAGAGACTAACTTCTTGGCCTCAAGAGTTATCTGCACACCCTCATTAATGAAGTCTGCAACTGTTACAAATTCCTTCTCAGAGAAACCTCGAGTGGTCATTGCAGGTGAACCTATGCGTATACCACCAGGCACTAGTGCACTTTTATCACCTACGGTTTCATAGATGGTATAAGGACAATATAATAAGTGACAATAATAAATAGCAATGGTTAAGCTACTATACTTACCTGGTACTGAATTCTTATTGAGCGTGATTGATGCCATGTCAAGTATTTTCTCCACTCTAGCACCATCAGCACCCTAATTGACAAATGCAGACTGGTTAATCGAAGTTAATAAGAAAAGGTTGGTTGTATCTTGGTGCTTGTAGCTGGTAATACACATATATTAACACATAAAAGGCAGAAGGATCCTTTATAGAGTTTACCTACCCGTCATCGACTATTTCATATGGAAACACTAATCAGCCAGATAATCATTCTTTATATAATTCAATATTTACCAATTATGTATCCATCCATTTCAGTTCCCCTGTAACCACCAAATTCCAAAAAAATTCTTTGAGAGGTCAACAAAACTGTAGACAATGGTGCTTAATAGTTTAGTATACATTCGCCACTATTGAGATACCAGTATCTTCGCATGTCCAAGTTAATTTTGCTGTTGAAAAGATAACTGGACAAGAAACAGTGCAAAATGAAGAACTTACTAAGGGCCTGAGATCCACTAGAACCAAATGATTGTCAGTTCCTCCAGAAACCAGCTTGTACCCCAACTCCGTTAACCGGCTTGCAAGAGCTCTACAGTTAGAGACCACCTGAAAGCATAAACTGCATATGAATTATATTTCCCGCATAAATGGCCACAATCTAGTGAAAAGACGGGACAATGCATGCCTTGTTCTGATAAGCCTTGAAATCAGGTGATTTGGCATGCTTCAAGCAAACAGCTAATCCTCCAATTGTGTGATTATGCGGGCCACCCTGTGAAAAAAAACAATGCTATTGCTAGTCAAAATCATCCATATGATATTAATATATCCAAAAGGCCAAAATGGCATTGGTAGGTTTTAACAATCAAGGGAACTAAAGACAGAAAATGTAAAGTAAAATAGTGTTAGATGCCCATGGCTTTGGTCTAGTGGTAAGAGCCCAACATGTGATGTGTGGATAATGCGCACGCCACTGGTTCAAGCATTGCCACAGACAAACGCCTGGTATTTAAGTGGAGATGGGTAGAGGGGCAGACCCATTATCGATGAGTTTCAAACTGTGCCCTACTGGCCCTCGGGGATTTCGAAGTTACCAAAAGAAAAAAACATATTGTTGATAGAAAACAAAACTGACCTGCAACCCTGGAAAAACAGCATTGTTGATGGCAGTTTCCAAATCAACACCTAGAATGGGATCTTTCTTGAAGAAGATCATTCCTCCTCTAGGACCTCTCAGAGACTGAACAAAGTAGTGCAACTTAGGGCCATTTTTATCAAGAAAAATACTCTAACAACAAAATGAAAAGCTCTCTGAACCCACAGCATATTAGAGTTTATGGAAGAAGTAGGCAGTCATTTTAAATATGTTACCTTTTCCAATGAAGACCTACTAGGTTTAGAAAATATGTAAATCTATAATATAACTTTAAACTGCATGATGTAACCCACACTCCTCAGGCAGCTGATCTGAGCATTTCAGCCCATTTCCAACAGTAACAACAATTTGACGGCCCCAATACAAATTCTGAAAACTATAAGAGAATTTCAAGTTCTAACTGAGGTCATCTTATCTTATTCCCACAAATTACCGAAAGTCCTCTTAGCTCCGGAAATTCGAAAAAATGACAGAATTCATATGCTCTGGGAAAAGAAGATCAACTTAATTTCTTGAATCTGAACAGAGATGCATGGCCATGTTAATCAGGGAAGTGAAAATAAAACTAGAAAAGATTAGTTTTGTATTGCATAAGTTTCTGTTTGTCTTTTCTGTGGTTTTTTAAAATTGTCTTTTTGGGTGGTGGGGGCTTGGATGGTTACTGGACAAAATTCCAAGTTAGGAAGGAAATATAAATCATACCTTGTGAGTTGTTGTTGTAACAATGTCACAGTAATCAAATGGATTAGCAACTACAGAGGCGGCAACAAGGCCACTAATGTGCGCCATATCCATCATGAGAAAGGCTCCAACAGCATCTGCTATCTTCAGTAAGTGTCACAGAAATAATTAGATGCAGAAAACAAAGATATCAACATGGAGAAATCATCATCGTGGAGCAGTAACTCCAACTAACAAACTCCTAACAATATTTACCTTTCTCATACGAGGATAATCAAAATCTCGGGGATATGCACTAGCACCGGCAATAATAAGTTTTGGCCGAAAAAGGGTTGCCGTTTTCTCAAGCATTTCATAATCAACAAGGCCTGTTTAAAGTCAAAAAGAACATCCCATTGAATGACAACTCTAGTTAAGAGTCTAAATTCATCTATTAAGAATTTAATATAGGCATGCAGTACCTGAAGATTCATCAAGCCGATAAGGCATGGATTCAAAGTAAATAGATGTGCCTGAAACTCGTCTTTTAGGAGTCATAAATCCATGGGACAAATGACCTCCATGAGGTAAGTCCAATCCCTAAGTGAATTGCAATGAAAAGTGATAAATATCAATCCATGCAAATCTAGAAGACCAAAGGAAGAGGTTGCTTACAACTAACCATGATCCGGTCATGTGGATTAAGAATTGCTGTATAAACTTCGAAATTTGCTGGAGAGCCAGACAGTGGTTGAACATTGACGCCCCACTGTTTTCCATCTAAGTTAAAGGCTGCCAAAGCCCTCTCTTGACAGAGTATTTCTAACTTGTCAATATACTCGTTTCCACCATAATATCTGATATGAAACAGGAATTTATTTACAAAAACAGAGGAAGGATATTGTTAAAGAAGCTATATAAAAGAAGAAGAAAAATAGGTTCACTACCATGAAGAGATTCATGTTTTGCATCAAATAAAGATTCCACAAAAAAAAAAAAATAATAAAGAAAAAATAATGATGCTTTTTTTTTGGTAGGGATAAAATTCACCTTTTGCCTGGTAGTCCTTCGGAGTATTTGTTTGTAAGGCAAGAACCCACTGCCTCCATCACTGCTCGAGATGTGAAATTCTCAGAGGCAATAAGCTCTAAGCTCCGAAATTGACGTTCCTTCTCTTTGTCAATAATACCACGAACTTCAGGATCAGCTTCACCCAATTCATAGTCTACAAAGCTGCTCCCAGCACCTAGAAAGTACAGTGGCCAACTTTAAGTAACAGAGTAAACGACTAAGCTATGAGAAGAAGGAGAATTCATCAACTTCAACTATGATATACCGCTGGAATAAGGGAATGAAAGCACCAAGAAGTGGCTTGATTACTACGAACTGACATAGGAAGGAGAAGGAAGGAAAAATTATGCAATTACGAGAACTGTGGAGAGTTTCCAAACTACAAAAACTGCATTCATATTCGTCCACAAAGAAATGCATGACAAAAATGAAATTATTTAGCTGATCCAACTTGTTTCGGACTGAGGCATAGTTGTTGTAGTTGTTTTAGAACTTTTGAGTTCTGCCAAATGCCAATAATGTCATTACCCTAGGTTGATTTCATAAACATTGTAAGACCAAAAGGCTGATGGAAGAGAAAGAGCATTCCCTTCACAAGAAGGTATAAACACATGAATAGAAGTCAAAACAGTAAGTACTTTATATAATTGATGTTCAGACCCCCAATTGACTATACATTAGGCAAAATGATTCAAGAGCTTCTAGCATATATAGCAGTTAAATTATCTAATCTTTAAATGCGCGCATTAACTAATCTGGTTTATAATATAATTCAAAACTCTCAAAAACCCATCTTTATACTGCCGGCTCAATATAGGAGTACAAAATATAAGCAACTAGACAAAAACATATATCAAGGATAACATCAAATTTGAACTAACTATCCGAAATTTACATGAAAGGGAGCCTTAGTGCAATAGTAAGAGTTGTCGTCGTATGACGAGGAGGTCACAGGTTCAACCACGAAATTGCACGGTAAGGTTGCACACAATAGTTAGTGCACCGGGCTGCCCCTTTTATCCGAATTATACATAACTAAAGATAGGAACAAACAAAGAATAAATATAGAACCACAGTTCGTTCATGAGATATAACCCCTTAAAATAAATCAAATACAAATACTAAAACACAAACTAGAGCCAAGAAAAGGAAAAACAAAAGTTTGAAAATTACCTGCCATTTCTGGGATAGGACCAGAAACAGAAGAAGGAGGCCTTCCAGTAACCAAGCTCCCTTCAAGTTGAAAGGCTCTGCAAGGCTTAACAGAGCATAATTTAACCACCCCATTAAATTTTATCATTTCACCTTTTAAAGGAAAAGCTGATCCTTTAACCCAAACAGGTTGCTGAATAGAAGAACCCATCACTGCAGCTCCACAAGAAGCCTCCATAATATACTGTAACAAGATTAAAAATTTATTAAATCCTGCAGCTTAACTAAGGAAAGATTAAATTACTTCAAAAGTTGATTGATAAATTTAAAGAAAAACTACAAATTTGATGCAAACATTCTTTGTCTGCTTTAATCAACAAATAGAAAAGGTTTCTCATTTTTAATGACTAATAAACAAAAAAGAATCATAAAAAATGATGACAAAACATTCAAATAAGAACCAAAATTCAAATTTTGTAAATTATTTAAAAAAGTCAATACAGGGACTCACAATTCGAAGTTCAAAACGCTGCTGCACAGATAAGGTTTCTTTTACCCTGATATTCAGGTTAGAATAAAGTGGTTCAGTAAGCTGGCTGAAGGAGAAGAGAAGACAATAAACCCTAGCTCAGTTATTATAGCGTATATGGAAAAGCGCGCGCCGAATATTGCAATTTCTTAAAAACAGGTTCCCTAACCATGGTCTAAGGACACTTTCCGAAAGAATTCAGTATCGCTCTTTCGCACAGAATACTAGTGTATTAAAACTAACCACGTATTGGAGAAATCCATTTTACGTTGTAATTTGCTCTGTCCCTACGAATATGACAATTTTTATGTATAAATAATTTACGTTTTTTTTTATTTTATTGTTAATAACATACTACTTTTTCTATTACATAACTTACTTAATATCACAAATTTCAAAATCAGAATCTATAGTAAAAAGTTATTCCCTTTGTTCCAAGAAATATTATATTTATATTTATATTATTTTTTATACAATTTTTAAATAAAGTTTTAGTTTAAATTGAATTATCTGATTTAATTTAATTTTAAAATTAAGTATATTGACTTTTTGAGAGAACAAATATAAATGAAAACAAAGTACTTATCAATACTATTAAATAGAATTCTTTTAGAAAGAATTACAAGAAAATACACGTGACTTTACACCATAATAAAAAATGGCCCATGTTTTTAAGTTTTACCCGACATAGCCCATATTGTACGTATTTTGAAAACTAGCACATTCAAAATCTGTGTTCTTACAATCATTGTTTCTAAAAGCTATGGAGTTAAATGTGTGTTCTCACAACCATTGCTTTCACTGTCTCTTCTTCTCACATCTTCTACATATGCTTCAAGGGACCGTCTGCCATTACTGCTTCTCCTCCTGTGTCACCTGTTTGCAATATAAGAAAATTGAAGAGTAGAAGTCCACCATTAAAGACCATTCAAAGCTTTGCTTTCGAAAATATGATTTTTTGAGTTTATTAGTTGTTTGAATTAGGTGTTGTTCCAATTGATTAAAAATATCAAAAGGAGTTTAAAATTTAATTTTGAAGTGATTTGGAGTAGATTTGAGTTAAGTTTCAGAAAAGACGCAAGGAAAAAGACGAAGTCAGTTTTTTGTATAATTATGTATAATCTTGTATGATAGTGTATATGAGTGTATAAACACATCTTATACACTTTTATACAAGCGTCTATAGACGAACTTTTTCAACGATTTTCAGTTGCAATTTTTGTTGAAAACTAGTCCAAATCTTCATATTAGGAACCAACGACTCTCTCTTCTTAAAATACCTATATCCTCCACACTTAATCAACATTTAATAGATTATCCAACCCCGAGAAATCTTAATTATCGGTGGGGGTTCGGTTCGTTAGCTGGTATTTGTTTAGTCATTTAGATAGTGACTGGCGATTTTTTAGCTATGCATTAATGATTTCAAATTTTATATACAACCTCCTTATACTATTTGTAACAAGTCTAATAGCCCGTCTGGCCAAGCTGCAAAAATCAGCTTATTTTGAGAAGTGTTTTTTCTCAAAAGTGCTTTTCTCAAAATTACTTTTGGTGAGAAGCAGTTTGTGTTTTGCTAGTTAATTTGAAAAGCACTTCTGATCAACAATTAGTGTTAGGCCAAACTTTAAAAAACTGCACCTAAGTGTATTTTTCTCAAAAGTGCTTTTCAAAAAAGTGCTTTTGGAGAGAAACTACTTTTTTCTGCTTCTCCAAAACTGCATCTGCTTCTACTCAAAAGCACTTTTTTTCTTTTCAAAAGCTTGGCCAAACACCTTAAGATTAAAAAAAAAACACTTTTGACAAAAAAAAAGTGTTTTTGCCTCAAAAGAAGCTTGGCCAAACAGGCTATAAAAAATACCCACTTCAAATTTCTCACAAAATCAAATTCGGAATTTAAATCCACATGTTTAAGCTTGTTAAATATCTAATTTTCACCACCCAAATAAATTTGGTTTGTTGAGCTAATACTTGAGTCACAGTTACTGATTCAAAAATTAACTTTAAGTTTGAACAATCTTTTTTAAAAATTAAATACTCCCCCCGTTTTAAATTAAATGAGGTAGTTTGACTCGACACGGAATTTAACGAAAAAAAGAAAGACTTTTGAAATTTGTGGTCTTAAAAGCTTAATGGGTAAAGCTTTGTGGGGCCATGACTTTGTGTGGTTATAAAAACTTCTCATTCAGGGTAAAATGAGTGAGTTTAAAGTTGAATTATTTCTAAATTTAGAAATGTATCATTTGTTTTGGAACAGACTAAAAAGGAAAGTACCTCATTTAATATGAAACGGAGGTAATAGTAATTTCGAGAACCTATTGGAGTTTGGAGTTAGGATATTGAATCTTAGCTTATTATTTTTGGGCTAGTTGGTTTTAAATTAAAATATGAGCTATAAAATTAGAAAGTAGGGACCGAGTTTTTTAATATAAAATTTTCCCATTCTTTTACAACTTTACATAACCTGAATGTTCTCTGCATCTTTATATAACTTGATTGTCTAAAGACTATCAGTATATAACTTAACTTTTTAGGGAAATACTAGTAAAGTTGATATGGAAGAAGCAAAACACAAAATCCCCCAAAAGAAAAAGCCGGAAGAAAATATAGAGAGACAGAGAGAGAAAGAGATGAGCGACGTAGAAGGACAGGGCTCAAGTGGTTACACTCTACAACCAAGTCGATTAGCAAACGAAGACATACTATTCTGTGTAGATGTAGACAGCGAATCACTCGTAGATATGAAGGTTTCGGTTGCGGGTGGGCGGCCATATAGCAGATTAGACTCCATTAAGCAAGCCATCCTTCTCTTTATCAACGCCAAGCTTACCATTAACCCAGATCACCGTTTCGCTTTTGCCGGTCTTGGCAAATCCGCTTTTTGGGTATGTACTCAAAAATAATACTCCTTTACTTCTTATATTTTAGAATTAATTTAATTTTAAATTTCTCACTTTATCCTTAATAAAATACTCCTTCCCTTTCTATGCCTTAAAGCATTTCTATATTTGAAAATAATTTAACTTTAAATTTTTTTCAATTTATCTTTTTATGCTTAATGAGAAGCATTTATAATTACATAAATGATCTGACAAAGTCTTTGCCTTTTAAGCTTTTTAATCACAAGTTTCAAAACTTTCTTTTTTAATAAAAGTTGTGTGTCCGGTCAAACAACATTTGGATGGAGGGGATGAAAATCATTTGCATCCCCCAAGGTTACTCTAAAAATTAAACTCATCCTCCAACTTTGAACAATTATCATTCACATCCTTTCATCCTAAGCAATGTCTATTTTACCCTTAGACAGTATATGTAATACCTTTTCTATATTATTTAGATATTTTTTAATGCAGGTATTTATTCATAAGTTAAAAATATTATATCTTATTATATAATTTAATCTATGTTCACTAACATTATAAATAAAATAATTATATTAAGAAGTTATTACAAAATGTATTGCTACTTTATTATCGTTATTATTATTATTATTTTAATATTATGTACATTAAAATGCATATAATGTTCGGTATGTGTGTGATTTTAAGTTCCACTATTTTTATTATTCTTTGTGTATATAAATTTTTGATTTTTGATTGTTATTACTAGATTTTTTCTAAATTATTATTAAATTTTATGTAAAGTGTAAATAGATAATTTTTGCAAATTTTGTTATAAATTTACCTCTATTTTACGCCCATTATTTTTTTATTACTTGTATCGTATAATTTATAAAATTTTCACTCTCTTTTATTCTCAATTTTGTAAATAGATTGAATTTTGATTGCTATTAGTAAAATTACTGATACGAGTAAATTATTTATTATAATATTTTATTTTTCTCATTTATTTCACTATTGAACATCATTAACTTATGTTTGACTAAAACTTCTCACTTATTTTGGTTTCAGACTTTTTCTTTTTAATTTGTCTATTGGTAAGTCGATAACATAAATTAAAATAAAATAAAATCATTATATTAAAATAAAATAAAATAAGAGATTAAAATTATAGAGGGTAAAAAAGGAATTTTAAGATTTCACCTTTGATATGAGGAGTAGAATGATAATGTTCAAAGTTGGAGGATGAGTTTGATTTTTAAAACAAACTTGGGGGATGTAAATAATTTTTACCCGATGGAGGGTGTAATAATTTCATGGTGCTAATAGATTGCTGGTTGAACTTTCACTTAGGTAATGCTCATAATAAATTAGAATGCCAGACCCTTGTGGTCCGGCCCTTCCCAGGACCCCGCGCATAGCGGGAGCTTAGTGCACCGGGCTGCCCTTTTTTTATCTTTCCATAGTGATACTTGTTCTTTTTCAAAAAAATAAAAGTAATTGGACATGCCTTTTTCTTTGTTCTGATTTAATATGAGGCAATTATAATATTTCCAATCAAAGAGCAAGGAGAACATTCACAAGCCGAACTAAGTATTTCCTTTGTCTTGTTGTTGTAAAACGCAAAATGTATATGATACAATGATGTTAATACTTGATAGACTTTCTTGGTAGCCTTGCTGACTAGACTTAGAGGCGGAGCCAGAATTTCAACCTTATGGTTCTAAATTTTAGAGCGACGACTTCAAATGTTAGTGAATGGATGCTAAATTTAATATTTGTACATATTTAATGCATTCTAAACACCAAATACACTGTTTGAGCAAAAGTTATTGGGTTCGATCGAACCCGTAGTTTGGCTTGTGTCTCTGCCTCTGACTAGACTACTAGGTTTTTGTAATACTCCTGTTGCAAGACCATCACAATG
This sequence comes from Nicotiana attenuata, assembly GCF_001879085.1. NCBI lineage: Eukaryota > Viridiplantae > Streptophyta > Magnoliopsida > Solanales > Solanaceae > Nicotiana > Nicotiana attenuata. The sequence continues at coordinate 296,898 of NW_017671192.1, read as the reverse complement.
CTGCTGATTAATAAAATTTTGCTTACCTATCCCGATAAAGAAAAGAGGATAAGAAGGAAAATTAATACATGTTATCATATTAGCTTTTACTCTGGTTCAATTGGTGGACTTTACTAAGCTTGTTTTTTGTATCTTCTGTGTGGCATTTGATGGAAGATTGCCAGTTACAACAACATGATTAAGTAAAACTTTCACTAGTCAGGAGTTGGCATTATTTTTTAATTTCTCATACAAACATATTGAATAAGCATCATGTTGGAGCGGGGTGGATGAAATGGATTCTAGCGTATGGTGTTTTGTGTGATAGGAATGTGCCACCAAGACTTAAGGGCAAGTTCTACAAAGTGATAGTTAGGCCGACTATGTTGTATGGAGCCGAGTGTTGGCCAGTCAAGAAATCTCATGTCCAGAAGATGAAAGTAGCTGAGATGATGTTGAGATGGATGTGTGGGCATACCAGGAAGGACCGAATTAGGAATGAAGTTATTAGGGACAAGGTGGGTGTAGCCCCTGTGGAAGACAAGGTGCGGGAATCGAGGCTGAGATGGTTCGGGCATGTGAATAGGAAAGACATCGATGCCCTCGTGAGGAGATGCGAGAGGTTGAACAAAGCGGGTCAGAGGAGAGGTAGGGGGAGGCCTAGGAAGTATTGGGGAGAGGTGATTAGGGAGGACATGGTACTACTTCAGCTTACCGAGGACATGACCCTCAATAGGGAGGTGTGGAGGTCGAGGAGTGGGTTGACAGGTAGTCGAGAGTCTTTTCTAGTCGTACTAGTAGTATTAGTACTAGTCTTGTATTCTCCTATTTCGAGGTCCTTGTTGATTAGACGTTGTGGCATTATTGCCGGTGGTTTTCGCCTTTTTCTTATAGCTTCGTATTCCTATTTTCTTTGCTATTACATGTTGTGCTATTTGTTTCTGTTATCTTATTTCCTTGCCATTGTTAATGTCTGTTTAGTGTGTCCTTTTCACCGTTCTTGAGCCGAGGGTCTATCAGAAACAACCTTTCTTCCTTCATAAGGTAGGGTTAAGATCTGCGTACACACTACCCTCCCCAGACCCCACGTGTGGGATTGCACTAGGTTTGTTGTTGTTGTTTGTACAAACATATGAATAAGTTTTAACATCAGTGTTTTGGTTAAAAACTATGCAGTGCTCATTCTTTCTGTGTTGTTTTACAACTTGTCAAATTTATGCACTGCAAGCAATTGCTGTCATTGATAGGAATACTTGCTTGTAGTATGAGGAAGTTTCTACTAGAGTTTGAATGGTTTTTGAATATCTCCTTAACTTTGATGCACTTTCTTCTCATTTTTCCCCTTTTCTATTGTGATGTATTATTTTGATGAATGACTTTCTAACAGTACTGCGGAATTATGTTAGTTTTTACTGATGGCTGCCAAAATACCTGTTCTGCAATATTTTAATGTTTTTGTTGTAGTAAAATTTCATTAAAACATTTATGGCTTTGCTTAAGTTATCTTTTCATCTCCATATCTCCTTCCTGTTCCATTTTACTGGTGGGGAAAGTTAGGTGGCTGTAGAGTATCGAAATGGATTCATCTTCTCAATTTTCTATTCGTGAAGGTTCGGAAAGAGTTTACTAGTGACATTGACTCGGCAATTTCTGCATGTCGGGGTATCTCAGCAGTAGATTCACCTTGCGGCCATGTAGACCTTACTCAACTATTTCGGGTGGCAGCTCATGAAGCCAAAAAGTCACGTGCACAAAATCGGACACTCAGGGTGGTAAGGATGTGATTAGCAATCACCAATGTTTGTCTTCTCATTTTATTTGTTTTAGGACATCTGTTGCTTAACTTTTGATATTGAGAAAGTTCACATTTGATTTGCCAAGAAACTCATAGAGGCTACTTTGCATATGAATGACACGCTTGGTAAATCAGCTACTCATTTTTGGTCTGATGTAATGAGCCAGTGTGTTCTATTCTGTAGAATTATTTCTTAGCTTTTAGTCAATTCAAGAAAAATGGCTTTGCTTCATCATGTAGTTGATAGTATTGAAGCATCAAGTAATGGTATAGAAAAGAAAAAGTAATGGTATAGGGTTACCTTGTAGTGGTCAACAACCTGTTGGAGTGAATTATGGTTGGATCCTTGTAATTTAGAGACAATACATTGGTCAAAATAGGGTGATAATCTAAGTTGCGCGGACTCTTCGATTTTCGTGCCGTCCCCGTCCCAATACGAGACGGGGACAGGAGTGGGATACGTTAGGGGTGTGCATTCGATTTATCAATTCGATTTTGACCCTTATCGATAATTACTTATCGATTATCGATTTGTACATATGCTTATCGTTATCGTTTCAATAAGGTTTCGATTTTTTCGATTTCGATTTATCGATTTTGGGGGCTTATCGATTCGGTTATCGACTACACCAATAAGAAAATTTGCGGGATTCCACGGAAAGTATATCGCTATAAACGCGCCTAACTAATATGGACAAAAAGAAGCTAAAATAAGACGAACACCATTTATAATGTAAAAATTGTGTCAACAAGCACATGGAACAAAACTAAAGTAAGGGATCAAATGTATGCCACCAACACTCCAACGGTATAAACAAAACAAAACAAAACAAAACACATCATCACGGCTAATTATGTTTTCCATTAATTTGAACTTCATTCCCTTGATCTTTAAATATGATCATTCCTTAAATGTGGTAGAGGAAATAATAGGGTAAGGGACTTAGGGTAAAGGAAAGGGTATAGATTAGGGAAAATAATATTGTATAGCCGCTTTCAAAATAGTAGCGGAATATATATACATTCTGTATGTTATATTAATCTACACAAATAGGTAATTACTCATTTAACAAGTGTCTACAGTCTAGGGGTGTGCATTCGATTTTGACCCTTATCGATAATTACTTATCGATTATCGATTTGTACATATGCTTACCGTTATCGTTTCAATAAGGTTTCGATTTTTTCGATTTCGATTTCGATAACAAATAATCGATTCGATTTATCGATAAACCGATTCGAATGCACACCCCTAGGATACGTCCCGGATTCGGTCAGGACACTTTGACAGGAGTCCATCGCCAAATTTGGGAGAAAAATTGAGATTTGATTTCTCAAAATAAAAAATAAAACAGATTTAGGAGAATGAAAGGATAATGTCCATCTTGGAGAATGAAAGTTTGAATTTTACGGTATTCATGTAAGTTCTTTACAGAATATCACTCTCAAAATTTACAATATTTTTATAGCTCTATTTTTTTGTTAGCCGAATCCCTGCACCCGTATCCATATCCGGATCCGCACCCCCGAATTTTAAAAATTAGATTTTGCCGAATCCAATACTCGGATCCGTCCCCATATCGGATACCCGCACCCGAGTCCGAGCAAGTTAGGTGATAATACCACTAAATAGGAGTTTATTATCTTTAGGCAAACAGGGGTGTTATGAACTAAGAGCTCTCCAGACTTGAAGTAAAGTAATCTTTTCAGATCTGACAGTGGGTTTTAGGTAGTTGCTAATCATGAGGAACATTATGCAGAAAAGCTAGGGAAGGTAAACTTCTTGAAATCACATGAATTTGTTGAGTAAGATTACACCAGTTCAGATTGATGTTAGTTGGGTGTGAGGTCCATCTGACAAGGATAACATATAGTGTTTGTCAAGGCAAATGAAGGATGCAGCTGACGTAGATTCAGGTGTCTATATGCATAGAAGCAGCATAATCACCAGCTGTCACCTCCTTCGGCTTTCAATTAGTTTTATAGGCTAAGAAGTTCTGGTTTATACAATAAATCCTAACTTCTACAATGATACAAGAAATCCTAACTTCTACAATGTCACCCAAAAGTGATTTCCATTAGATAATTTGATCAATGGCTAGTGCTTGTGTGTTAAGTGTACAGTTGAGTTGTGTGTGCAGGTTCTTCTGTTCTTTCATGTCTATGGTAATTGCTAACACGCCACATGTGATAGTAATATGTCGGTTACTATAGCAAAACATAGAAGTACTGCATAGTTCAGTAACAGAATGTCTGAAATTACTTCAAAATCCTGTGATATGAATGCTTTACGAATATTTTGAATACGTGTTAGAGCGCCTACAAGATCTTGTTTTTCTCTGGTTGGTCATGGATCTACGTTTTCTGTGTCTTGTGGCATCTAAAGAGGTGTTTACCTTTGTGACATATGGTCATTCTCATTTTCTTTGGTCTATCTGATATTTACAAAGTTTGAACCATTCCACTAAATGCTTTCTTCTGAATGATTATTTAATGCATTTTTTGCAAATTTAATTCTCATCCCATACAACTAGTTACTGGAAAGTGTTAACATGTTCTCTTCTCATTATTATATGCAGATACTTCTATATTGTAGGTCATCTATACCACCACAGCATCAATGGCCTGCTACCCAAAAACTCTTCACTTTGGACGTAGTTTACCTTCATGACAAGCCTGGACCTGACAATTGCCCTCAAAAGGTGTATGATGCCCTCGTGGAGGCCCTCGAACACGTCAGTGAATATGAGGGTTACATATTTGAGAGTGGTCAGGGGCTTACTCGCGTCCTCTTCCGTCATATTTGTACGCTCTTGTGCCACCCTCAGCAACGTTGCGTGCAAGATGACCTTGATATTCCCAAGTCTCTTACAAAGAAGTCAGTTACGGTTGACTTAGCACCAGCTGATGAAAATGCTGCTGTCTCTAACCAATGATAGACAAATCGAAGCAACTCTCCCTGGTTGTGCTGTTTTTCGCCCTTTGTGTTCTAGTGTTCTGTGGAGGACTAATCTTGACAGGGTACTCTGGTGATCCATGTACCCCCCCCCCCCCCCTTCATCCACCTCTTCTTCTTCCTGTATAGTAATCTTTTTGTTGCTATGTCTAAACCAATCTAGAATATAAATTTATCAGGGTTGATGTGCTCTATCCTCTCTTGGTCATGGCAAAATCATCTGATTGTGCTGTTATTTTCACTGGTCTATGGCCCTTTCTATTTCTTTTACTTTAGAATTGGTTCTTCAGGCCGAAGAATAAAACTTCGGGGGTAACTCTTATGGGTTTGTTACACAAAAATCATTTTCTTATGCTCTAATTTACCAGATTTTATAAAACTTTCATATGAAAAGTCTATTCTCCCTTGACATTATAAGGGAGAATTACACATAAGTACAACTCACACATATGCATTGCAATTAGGTGGCTAATTTAACCTTTAAAATTGATTGGTAAATTACAATTTTCACCGACAAATTTAGCCTACCAGGCTAAGAGGGACAGATATAAATAGTGACCTAAGAAAAATCCGTTTGAGCAAAGCACCCTTATGAGAGATGCCTGCATACCCTCTTTCTCCCTCTGTCATTAAAAGTTCGATTCTAAACTGGGTCCGACTCTTAATTTATTCTTAGAAAAGAACCAAAATCCTATATAATGAAGGACAACCATTTACTTACGATGAGAAATGTGCTCTCAATATATTCCCGACAATATACGTGCCCTTTTAATCTGTATTTACAGAGAAGCCATTATGCCAACAGAGCAACAATTACAAACAGGACATGAATCTTGATACCAATAACGTTAAGCTTCACTAATACCAACATCAAATCACTATTTACAAACAGGACATGAATATTGATACTGATAAGAATAGCATCACTAATACCAGCATCAAAGTGTGAGACTGCAAATTCCATGGCGTTTATGCACTAAAACCCCTGTGGAGGGAACTCCAAGTATTGGACGGGACGCTGGGACAAGCTTGAGCTGATGCCTCCACCATCTGCTCCATCTTAATTCCAGCGTTACAGATATTGGCGATGGATCGCATGTGTTTCATTCCATATTGGGATAACGATCCACAGTGTGTCTCAAATGTTCTTACCTGCACATAGGATAAATTAGTTTGATTTCGGAGGCATAAAGCAACAAAAAATTTATTATGTTCCATGCATACAGTCGAGCTACGATGATGAAATAAGCTTTTCCTCCCTATTTGTTCCAAATCTCAAGAAATTAAGCAACTCTATGATATTGCAGCTTTTGTACTTACAAAGGATTTCAGGCAGGTCCAGTCATCAACAAGAGGTTGACCTACAGGTTGAACACGCTTCAGCACCTCAGGACCTTTTTGAATTCCAAACAGAAGCTTACCAACAAGAGCCATGCTGTTGTCCAGGTGCATTCTGTGTGACATAGCTTCAGTGAATTGTTTCTGAGCTTCAACTTTCCGAGCAGAGCCTTCAGGAGCCTTGCGGAACTGCCAGAATTGGAGGGAAAAACATAAAATCAGCAATAAAGCATTTCACATCAAGGCACAAAGGCTACTCAGCAGTCAGCTCAGCATGGATGGATATCATAAGCAGCCAAATTAGGCACCAACTTTCGGTAATGCAGCAAATTAATTGAAAAACACATAAACCCCAAGAATTAAATCTGTTTCTTTGACTAAAATCTTACTCTAAACTGCATCTCGATCATGTAATACTACTTGTATCTCCAAACCAATCAGTCTATCCTCAATGTCAATAGAAGGAATCTTTCAGTTTCCATCAATTAAAAGACAAAAAGGAATCTTTCAGTTTCCATCAATTAAAAGACAAAAAGGAATCTTTCAGCAACTTAATCTCAGAAATGTGAGCCCCAATAAGGAAATGCTTCTATAATATTTAAACAGCAGAATAGTGTCGCATATCCTCTCATTTGGCTCTAGAATTCTATAAAGCAACCAGGTTTATTTTCAAATGCCTAAGCTGTGCCTTGTCAAAATATTATCTCATTGCAGCTTAGCACCACCTTGGTACACCATCAATAGATTTCCCGGATTAGACTAGGCCAAGAGCTAAATAATTGGGCAGACCGGATTAGACTTAGGACAAGAGCCAAATAATTGGGCAGACTGCCCAAGGGAAGTCAAAGACTATCTTTTTATTGTGAAGGTGGTCTCAGGGCGACTGGGCCAGCTTGTACGCATCTTGACTATTCTACTGGAAAGTGGAAACCCACTACCTCATACCAGCACAGGTACCAGTTTACTCTGCCCACTAAGGCTTAGGAAGATGGGAAGACATCACCTACTGTTTTTCGGCCTTAGCTGGACTTCGAACCTGAGAAATCAAAGACTATTGAATTTTTTAAATCATTTATAAAAAATAACAATGCTCCTTTGATCCTTTTTTACAATGTTTGACTAATCACGAGTTTAAGATGTTAAATTGACATGTGCTATATAAGTGGCAGTGGAAGAACTTATTAAATTAATAATTGAAAAATTAGATAGAAAGCATGGGATCAAACATTAATATTAAGATAATGAATGAAAAAATAGTTTAGTGGAGAAAAAGTAGGATCAAAGTTTTTTTTCATGAGGAGAAAAGTAGCATTGAAGTTTAAATTTAGAATTTAAATGAATTTGAACTCTTGAAAGGAGTGAAAGTTGTATAGAATATGTCACTAGTGAAATTGCGTTCAAACAATTTGGGATATTGCAAAATGGAGAATGTCATATAAATAGGCTAGACTCTTTTCGAAAGCAACTAAACCACCTTAATCTGGTTATATAACAAGGTACACGGGGTGTCGCCATGGAGCGAAGATACTCTTTTAAGAGGAGATAGTGTTCGCTAATGTGCTTCAAGACTCAAACGCTTTATTTCCAGCTGGTTTATAGCTATTTGATATCTTTGCTTCTTATGTGTAATGCAAACTTATTTTCCTCAAACTCAGGAATCTCTAAGTTCTACCAAAAAACACGAAAACTGTCGGAGCATACCTTGTCCCAGAAATGCAAAAGATCTGCATCACGCTGGTTGACAGCCTTTGATGATGCCCACAAGGAATTATCATCTACATAGGTGTAGTTATCATTTGCAGGATTTGTACCCATATACACGAACAGAGAATCCATACTCAGTTGTAGATCACCAAATTGCAAGACATGGGAACCATAAGCAGAATTTCCATTAGCAGTTCTCTGTTTGACCTTCAAAAAACCAGCAATAGAGACATAACTACACAAAATAATTTAAATGGCATCATAATAAAGCATAAGAGAAACTACGTCATCTGATAGTTAGTCGCGAAACCCCTTTCTTCTTCTCACTTTTAATAACTGTAAAACATCTGCTTCAGCATCCTAAATTCCTTATATTGTTATTATTTTTACTTTCTAAACTAGAACATCAGCTAGATGACCTAATTGTCAATGTTCACAAGAACTTACCAGGTGATACTGCTGCCTCAAATTTTCAGTCCGCAAATTGTGCATTTCACTGCTCAGAAATAGATATACAAAATGAGTCAGCAGCTAAGTGTTGGGCTAATAAGATCATTCATAAGCAGAATCGTAACTCTTTAAACTTAAAATCCAGAGCATAATGTAAAATCCAAATTTGAAAAGACAAGTAACGGAAACAGAAGTCCTCATATAACAAGTCCCTCCTTGCATTGGCAAGTCACGACTCACATGCACGTAATTTAGTTAGCTGTTGGCACATTGGGATATAAGAATAGTTCAACATCTAAGACTTGAGGAAATAACAAATCAAGACATCTCAAGAATTTAAGACAATGCCAGGAGAAAAAGGACAAGCACCACCCTCATAGTCATTAAAGCATAGAACAACTAAAACTCAACATATCCAGCTCTTGACATTGGTAATTACAGTAATGGTTGTCAAAGTTCAGAAAGCTGCATATACCTGTCCTCCATCCAGGAAACAGCATACAAGTCACCCAGGCAGGTCTCATATCCAGGAGGAAGACTAGGATAGTCCCCAGGACAATAGGTGCCCCAGCTGCTCTCTACAGCATTTGATGCTGTTGTGGCATAAATATTTAGACCTTTAGGAAGAAGACCCTCAAAGATACTTCCGGACTCACAAGCTTCAATGTACATTACCTGGTAATAGTAAACAGAAGAAGAAAATCAAAAATAAAGGAAAAATGAGAAAGGGACTTCACAAATATAAATAATTGCATTGAATATCGCAGCTCACCAAGCTTTTATATGTCCCAGAGGCATGCTTCTTTTTCAACACGTCAATCAGATCACTTGCATAGAGATAAGGATTGGTAGGCATCCCTAGTATACAGTATAGCAGACATGTGAAAAGTGATTATAGTGTATCCAACCCATAATTCAATAAAACAAATTTATGACAAAATAAGTGACTGACAGAAAGCATGCAACAACACCCAAGAGTGTGGCCTAGTGGTCAAGGAAGTGGGTGAGAACCATGAGGTCTCAAGTTCGAATACTAGTGGAGACAAAAACACTAGGTGATTTCTTCCATATGTCCAAGCCTTGGTGGATAGAATTACGTGGCACTTGTTGCTGGTGGGAGGTGAAAGGTATCCATGGAATTAGTCGAGGTGCGCGCAAGCTGACCCGGATACCACGATTATTAAAAAAAAAGAAAAGAAGACAGTAAGCATGAACAAACGGGACACTCTACCTAATGCCTTATATCTGTTAAAAATCATGTCCAATAAGATACCATTTCTTATTGATCCACACAAATAATGGAACTACAGACAAAGGTGCTCACTTCATAGCTTGACGACTGAAAGTGAAGGTGGTTCATGAACAGACACTACAAAGAGACAAGTTAGATAGAGATTATGTTTAAGCTTTGTACTGGTGATTTCATCCGCTATAGATGTATGTATTACAAAAATCAGAGATGTATTTGCCAATTAGGATGGAAGTGGAAAGGTGAAGTTTGTGAAACTGGAACCAAGAGTATACAGTCGTTCTATTGGTTTTCTCAGAGATGCTTTGCCTGATTCTTTTAGTTAGGGAGAGGTTGCACTAGGGGACGATTACCACAAGTTTATTGGTAATCAATCGGCAAACTGAACTCAAAGCAGATTCAACATATAAGAACCAGAGACAACATTAAACAAAGATTATTGTCCTTCCTAACTATAATAGACATCATCTGCTTGTCAAACAGTAGAAAGCAGTGAGGCAATGATCATTCATATTCAATAGACAGAAAGGTCTTGAATTGAAGGCTTAGATGCAAGCCTTGAAATAAGGTGATCAAATATAAAAATGCGAGATATAGAAAGCAAAGCAAAAGCCCAATGAGAGATAAATAAGCTACTTACCAAGCACCCCAGGGCCACCATGATCACTATAGAATACGAAAATATGATCATTCGGACCACTATCCACCACCTTTCCACTACCTCCAGTAAGAGCAGTTTTGTTACCAAGGAGAACAGCCAAAAAGTTGTCCACATTAACATCATCTCCAGTATAATCCTGCCTCAAGGAATAGCACATGAGACAAGAGTATGATTTAGGTATATACTAAAACATGACAGAAAAACAACTACCTTAGGGACTCCTTTGTAGACATCCTCGCCAGTAGGATTATTAATGATAACTCCTTGTCTTGGGTTCTCTTCATTATAAGCAATGTCATCATACATGAACACGATAATATTCTCATCTTTGAGACCACCTTTTCTCAACAGCTGATACGCGTGGCATACATCAGCCTGATATGAACGTCAAGGTTGACAAGGCTTAATAGTAAACACATGAAAAGAAACTATGAAGACACTCCGCATTGTTACAGTTAGGAGCAGGTTTATTCCATTCCCTACAGTCCCAAATCTGATTGATCAAAAAAGAAGGAAAATGCTGTATTAGCAAGACTCTTTACAAACTGATTTTTTCCCCTAAAGTTGTCTTGATGGGATGAGTTTCACAGGCTTTACAAGCTACCAAACGTATTTCTGGTAAAACTGCAGTGCAACAAAAAGGCTTCGTTTGTCAATTGTACCACCGACGAATGAGGACTTAAAATAAGAAAAGGATCACATTCAAACTATCAAATTATCTATACACCATAATCTGACTGAAGTCCAGCTCTCTAAATTTCTTCAGTGGGCATGACAACATTCATATGAAAGCGGTCGCTCATACAAAGTGCTCGAGAACGAGACAAAAAGAAGAAAATCAACTGACGAAATTTCTCTCTTGTGGTAGTCAATAGTAATGACCTGTCCCATGGGCATACTAATCTAGATTAGTAATCATGAAGTTCAGCTTTTCAAAGTATTACACTGCATCAAAATAATTCTCACATTTCATAACTTTTGATTTTAACAAGTGGAGTGTAACCAAAGTCCAAATTTTAACAATTTTAGTATAACCTTTTACTAGGTTCCCCAGCTCTGCCTAATTCACATCCAATGAAAAACCTAGAGCTTGTGAACAAAATATTTATACAATCAGTTCGCTTTATAAGGTAATTACAGATAAATTTATGACAAACATTAACAGAGGACCTGGTAAAAATGGTAATAAACCAACTATCACAGGTTAAAATTCACAGATAGTGTAAAAAGTTCATTACACTGTTACAGTGTAATAGTATAACTTAAATCCTATATGAAAAAGCATCAGAGTACACGTTTCTAGCTCGCTAGCTCATTCAACCAAACAAAAGTTAAATAAAAATATCAACATAGATTTACTGAAAATTTTCCTCCGTATATTCACCAAAATAAGCAAACCATCTATGTACATATTATTTCAGAAAAAAAAAAAGTGTACTACCCAAATCCAGATATTATAAACAACAAAATAAAATAGATCAGAAGGAAAACAAACTCGTGCACATCAGAAAAGTAAAAAATTTCAAAGGAAAATAAAAAGCATTTTCTAAAGGCCAAATAGTCATAACAATAACCTGATGTCTATAATTCCAATAACCATTTGATCCGGCAAGAAGGACGGCCCATCTGGTTCCAACAGAGTCATCGGCTTCATCGAAGAATCTGGAAGCTTCCGACGGAAGTTTCAAAACATTACGCCCGTCGGCGGTGGCGACGACGGAGAGTCCGACGAGGAAGAAAATTCCGGCAACGTACGAAATCATTATCAATTGGTAATTAAAAAGGGAAAGCCTAAAGGTTCTGCTATTTATAGCAAGTAATAATTACAGATAATATCCACAGTTCGCTTCAATTAGAATATACAGTGGATTTGACGTGGACGGCTGAGATTGATTGAAAGAAACTTTCGTGCTTTCTTATTATAATCATCATGTCTTTTTGGTGGGTCCTCTGACAAATATTTAAAAGCCAGAGAGTTGGTGAAGGACAAGTAAGTTTTGTCAGTAGAGACAGACCACCTTTTGCATTTTCCTATTTTAGTTTTTTCTTAGGCCAAATACATATGCAACCCATTCAACTTGGCACCATTTTTTATTTTGGCATTCTATTTCTACCTTGTTCCATTTTGGCCCTCCAACTCTATTTTATATGTTTCATTTTGGCCCTCCAACTCTATTTCTTATGTTCCGCTTTAACACAAAAGCTGAAACCAGTACAAAAATTTTAGCGCGTGTGTATACACAAATCTGAGGTGTAATAAATATCCAATTAAATATTACCACCTAATTTTTTCATCCATTCCAAACGGGTCAATACTAAAATACCTGAATACGATCGTATTTTTTCATCCACTGGTGCCCCTTCTTCATTCTCTTAGTTCCAAAGCTTCCATCTACCGATTTCATACCTGGCCTGTTTAGATGAAATAAACTCAAAAATATGGTCGGGTTCAGGTATTTTAGAATTGACCCGTTTGATATGGATAAAAAAACCAAGTGGCAACATTTAATTTACACCTCAGATTTGTGTATACACACACTCTATATTTTTTGCACTGGTTTCCGCTTTTGTGTTAAAATGGAACATAAGAAATAGAGTTGGAGGGCCAAAATGGAACAAGGTAGAGATAGAATGCCAAAATGAAAAATGGTGCCAAGTTGAAGTTGATAAACGAGTATTTAAAGTTAAAGTTGAAAAGGCATTTGCAAATAGTAATTATGTTTAGATATAAATTTCACTTGAAAAAAAAGAATCCGAAGTTTTTGTGATTGAAAACTATATTTTCACTTGAAATACTCATCAAACTCGCTAGTTTTCAACTTCAAATTCATTATTTTGAGTTGAAGTTGGAATAAATGGACATAATTATAAAACAAACATTGATTTGTAAATAATATTTCATTGTTGCTGAAGTTGAAACAATTGAAAAATATCCTAATGAAATTTCTGTGGATCAGAAGCCTAAATATTTTGGGGCAAGCAGAAGTAGAGGTTCCAAAGCACTGGGAGCAAATTTCCTAGCAAAAAGAAAACACATTGATGTATTTCTGTCATTGTAAGAACATATATCTCCTTCCAGCATTCTCTTCATAAGGCCTTCTGTAATATCTGTTTTTCCAAACATAACAGGATGAGCGCCGCCCCTTGACCAATCGACCCACGTTATACTTCTATTCGCCAAGAGATTAGGTGCTTGAATTGTCAACATGGTCGCGAAGTAATGCTCATCAGCATAACATGCTGGCTTGCAGAACTTCGCGAACTTGGGATAGAATTTTGTGTCTTCAACTATGTAAAGAGCAAGCTTTCTATTAACTTCAAACCATTGTGACCCTTTGCGCCATTGTGTAATGTTAACCTCAGGTTCCATATTGTTGTTATATCGACCTCTTCCATGTGGTCCGGGATCATCAAATGCATTAACAAAGCTATAGTTCGATCTCACTATATAGTTGTAAATGACAGTGAAATTGTAGAAAGGTATGCATGACTCAGAAAGCAGAACAAACCACTCATTGGAGATATCAAGTAATGCATTCGCGAGAAGTCTTCTCTCAGCATCAGTGATACTTATTTCCCCCCATTCTGCCACCTTCAGAACAAACATGTTATTTATGCAGATATCAGTGACAAGAACAACAAAATATGAAAATGTGGAAGCCATCATCACAGATGCAGCGTAAGAGGATAGAAGGAAAAGAAAGAAGAATATCAGGCAATTCTAACACCATAATCATCAAATGATGTTCACATTTTTTAACTCTATTCTCTTTTTTGAGCTGATTAGTGTAACATATCCTAACCATATATTGAATAGCACATCATGCACTATCTTTGCATATTCGTGCAATATCACATTCGATGTAACCTTTTACACAGTTTGACATCTTTCTTTTGGGCTCCTTCTCCTGTTGGCATCCTGTCCACTTCCATGCCTAGGTATAGAATTATTGCACCAGAATGAAATGCTCGGCAGTGAGCAAATAACAAAAAGGATTTAGCAGAACTAATTGTATTATAGCGGATTTTAGTATCAGTACATGCTTAATTAGAACCAGTTGTGCATGCTTTCTCACTTATTTCAACCCACAAAAGCTATATGATTAGTCCTCATCTCTTAACTCATGATCAACCTGTTAGGACCGAAAAAAAGTCAGGTGTTATGCGGAAGCTAGCAAAGCAAACCTTGAACGACGATAAATCACACAACAAAGGAGAAATCTACCAAAAGAGACACAAACATTTAACGTGGTTCGGTCAACTGACATACGTCCACGACGGAGATGAGCAATCCACTATAATAAAAAAGAGAGTACAAAATATCGAGAGAACAACCTCACGAAGAGGCAAACACAAGTGACACACTAACACTTGTCCCGTAAAGTTCTCCCCCTAGACACGACTCTCAAGTCCCCTATGGCTACATTGTGGATGCTACTGAATGTGAAGGAAGGATCCGAAGTCCAAACCTTTTCCTACAAGAAAAAGGACTAGCCAAATATTGGAGATTTATAATTTTTTTTTACAAAAAGGAAAACCCAGTTAAGGTAATTATATTGCCCTTTTCCTTCAAGAGATAGGAAAACCAAATATGGTAAGAAAATTATGGCAAACACCTAACACAACCTTCACAAATTCATCCCGTTCATGGAGATGTACAAACTACCTGCAGCTATCTAAAAATGTTCGATCGAATAACACCAACTTCATATAAAAACACTTCTAACTTTTGGACACAACAAGAACAGATTTGATATATCTCTCTGGTAGTACGCAAATCAGAGGGAGGGTCAATCATCATAGTCCTAGAGTTTTTCATAACGCATAGAGCAGTCCTAGATTAAAAAAAGGTCCTCTTAACAGGTTAGTCCAACATTAAACTTTGATTAGGAAAATGTTGATGTTTTACAAACTGAGTTTCCAGACATAAAGGAGATGCATTTCCAGCATTCACACAAAAAAAAAGGCAAATTAATTGATTTCTAGTCATTACGGATACATGACTAGATCCGGTCTCTTCATGCTTTGACACATTCCCTTTTTTGATCAGTTAGATTAGTCTCTTTATAAAAGATCTGGCCTGTTTTTTAAAGTGAAAATTAAAAGATTAAATTTTTTTTATTTAACTCGACGACTCTTCCTGTCCACATATAAGGCTCAAAACAACGAGACAATGAGAAAATGTACAAAGGTATAGAATTAGATAAGCAACATATACAGAATCAGCACAAAATCTGCATCATCAACATACCTGACTTGGAATCTGCCTCTTGTAGAAAACTGAAGAGGGTGGATAATCAGCTCGAAATGGTGGCAACGAATGAATATAAATCGAATAAAGTCTCTCTTGTCCCTTAAAAAATCTCTCCCAGAGAGGCGCAAATGGCAATTGCCCTTTGGTCAAGAACATGAATGCAATCTTAGGAACCCTCTTAAATGGATACTCCTTTATTCGCGACGCCAAAGAAGCCCTCCTGAACAACTCTTTATCACTCATGGTATGTAACATTTTTGATGGAGGCTTAATCCAAGGCTCCAAGTTAATAGATTCTTCGTTTTTACAAGGCTGCAAACTAGGATTTACTAAGCTTTGAAATCCAAAATGCTTGATCATATAAATACTAGCCAGAGGAAAAGTGAAACACAAAAACAAGAACAACATAAGTAACTGCAGCAGCCATTGTGGCAAAATCCTAGCTTGGTTTACCCTACCTACAACTAAAGGATCTTTAGTCTCCTCCATAGGACCAAATCTCAATTGCACCTATTGTTATGGTTAGAGAGCTATATAAAAAAGGCATATACTTATAGTGTTTACACTAAACTATGTTAAATTTACCATGGTTAAGTAATAAAGTAGGCCGCCCGAATATAATCAATCACTAACCATGTAACATGAAGATTCTAATAAGATTGCAGCAATCTAGCATGAGATATTTCCTTTTTGAGGATCCTGTTGTCAAGAATAAAGATTCCATAATACCCATTTTCCATAAAAGCAGCTAGGTTGAGGTTAAATTAAATCCCCTTTGTTGAAAATCATAAAGTGTTAATAGGGCAAAAACATTTTTTTGTCTTTACATATATAACATTCTTGTACCTTTTGAGTCCCCTTATTTGGATTTTTTAGCTCCGCCACTGCATTAAGAATTTTCCCACATAAGAACAAAATCAAGATTCTATAAACAGTAATATAATTTACAGCAAAACCAGGTTGACAAACTTCAATTTACCACCGTAATTGCTGAATTACCGTTTCAAGAACCTGAAGTTAGCATAGCGGTAAAAAGAGTAGTCGTCGAAAACGAAATGTTAAATTAGATTAATTTGCAATCTTCCGCTCAAAAAAGTCTTGCAATAAACCATCAAAGAAAAAGCTTTCTTGTTACATTAAAATCTTTATAATAGTAACCAATTTTTAAACTTTCTTCTGCCAAAACTCTTGGACAATTTTTTGAGGAACATAGTTCTTGAAAATTCTCAATGTAATTATCTGAATTTTTGGAAATTAAATGGTGAATTCGACTGTTGAATAGGTTTTTAGCTAGGTCGCCTCAAAAATTGGTCGTTTGCTACAAATACTCCTAGATTAATCTATGCATAGGTAAGAACTATAATGCATGTATTATGCAATATGCACAGAGACTGCAATACAATAGTAACTCAGAGAGTTTGGTAGAAAATAATTAGTAGTTTTAGAAGACCATAAGGGTATTTTGTCACCGTAGGCATATAAATTTTATTGAAATTAAATTCAATAAAATAATTTGGACTATACGTTAAACATATTTGTTCAAATAAATATTACGGGCTAATATAATTGAGGGAGAAGTGCACGGTTAGCCACTATTTAAAGATGTCTTTACTCTTTATCCACGGTTTAGGATGTATTTACTTTTTAATCAGTGCTTAATAATCTTTTACCTGCCCGGACGAAAATACCCTTGTGTTAGATATGGGTGTTGTGTAAATATTAAGGACATGGTGTCATTAACTTCATGAATGCTGTGTATATATTAAGGAGATGGTGTCCTTAACTTCATGAATTCTGTGTAAAATATTAAGGACATGGTGTCCTTAACTTCATGAATGCTGTGTAAATATTAAGGACTACTTGTCCTTAGTTTTTGAACTTGTAACTCTAAGTTTAGGACTACTTGTCCTTAGTTTTTGAACTTGTAACTCTAAGTTTAGGACTACCTGTCCTTAACTTTTGAACTTGGAACTCTAAGTTCAGGACTACATGTCCTTAACTTTTGAACTTGGAACTCGAAGTTCAAGACCACCTGTCCTTAATTTCTGTGCTTGTAACTCTAAGTTAAGGACTACTTGTCCTTAATTTCTGTGCTTGTAACTCTAAGTTAAGGACCAAGTGTCCTTAATTTTTGAACTTCCAACTCTAAGTTCAGGACCAAGTGTCCTTAACTTATGAGCTTGTTAATGTAAGTTGAGGACTAGCTGTCCTTAATTTATGAGCTTGTAAGTCTAAGTTAAGGACTACTTGTCCTTAGTTTTTGAACTTGTAACTCTAAGTTTAGGACTACCTGTCCTTAACTTTTGAACTTGTAACTCTAAGTTCAGGACTACATGTCCTTAACTTTTGAACTTGGAACTCGAATTTCAGGACCACCTGTCCTTAATTTCTGTGCTTGTAACTCTAAGTTAAGGACTACATATCCTTAATTTCTGTGCTTGTAACTCTAAGTTAAGGACCAAGTGTCCTTAATTTTTAAACTTCCAACTCTAAGTTAAGGACCAAGTGTCCTTAACTTATGAGCTTGTTACTGTAAGTTCAGGACTAGCTGTCCTTAATTTATAAGCTTGTAAGTCTAAGTTAAGGACTAGTTGTGCTTAGTTTTTGAGCTTGTAACTCTAAGTTCAGGACTACATGTCCTTAACTTTTGAACTTGTAACTCTAAGTTCAGGACTACATGTCCTTATTTTTTGAACTTGGAACTCTAAGTTCAGGACTACCTGGGAATTCAGTATAAATATTGTTTATACTCAGAAAAGTTCATTTTCTCTTTCATGAAATATCTTCTAAAAGACATTCATAGTGTTTTTTCGAGACACAAACACTTGAATTAAAAGATACTTTATACAGAAGGAACTAATAAGTTATAATGCATTTAAGGATGTAAACTTAGAATAGCTTTGCTGAAGGGCGAGTTTAAGATCAGAGACATAGCCATGTGTTACTGAGAGAAAAATGCACAGAAGAGATTGAGAAAGAAGCACACATAGCCAGCCACTTCTGTACAGAGAGAAGCGAGGGTTTGGAAAGAAAAGAAATAGAAGAAAGGGTAAAAATATCTTTTCATATTAATTTTAATAGACCAGTGGCTATTTTTGCTCAACATTAGAATTGCTGGATAAAAAATAAATACCACCTTAAATAGTGGCTACCCCACGCCATTTTCACTATAATTGAATTAATTGTATAGGTCCAATATATATGGATTAAATAAATAAGTCTTAATCCATTGAGTTAGCCCATTTAATTGGGCTACAAGTGATGAGCCCACTTTATTAGGCTCAAGATGTCATCTTCCTAGAGGCCCAATGCCACGTGTCAAATGACGTGGCGCCAAGTCAAATGGAAAAGCCAATAGGATCATGCCACGTGTCAAAATAACAAGGCATGCCAAATCAAATTAAAAGGCTAATGAAATCGTGCCACGTGTGCAAGTGACATGTTCTGGCCAATAAAATGCAGTCATGTCACACTTCAATTTGATTGGTCGAAAAGAGTTTGTTCTTATCACAACTCCTCCCTTCCACAACTGTAAATAGGGGTCTTCATAACCCAGAATAGACACCAGAAGTTATAGCAAGATGCAAGAACGAGCTCGTGGATCAAACGCTGCAAATTCCTCCACAAGTTTCAAGCTTCAAGCAATCAAGTTCAAGCTCAAGAACGAAGAACAAATCAAGTTCGGGCTCAAGAATGAGGAACAATCAAGTTCAAGTTCAAGCAATCAAACTCAAGATCAAGAACGAAGTCAAATTAAATACAAGGCGTTCAAGATCAAGGCTACTTGTTCGTGATACAATTTATGGCATCAATCAAAGTGTTCACGACGGATAAATCAAATTCAAATTCACGATCAAGCTCAAAGGCCCTTTAATTTATATTGAAAAAGTAGAATCAGAGGAATCACAGAGATTGTAACACTCAAATTACTTGGAATCAAATACTACGATTGTTGCAATATTTTTCGGTCTTGACTTTGTTTTCTCGACGCAAATTTATTGTCTACAAATTCTGGCACGCCCAGTGGGACAATCTCTACCTCTCATCTCAATTTTTCAAATCACCAAAGTTCAAGAACATCGAAATGGCTTCAAAGAAAATCAACTCCAGTTCAACTTCCACCAAGGTTGCTAATTCCAGGTTCTATGCTGATGTGGAAAACATACTCGAAGTTACCTTTGGAAGCTTTAGACCAGTTACGAGGAGCAAAGCAAGCTCGTTAGGACAACAAGCACCCCAAGTGCCGTTCGCATCTACCCCTGTTTTTGGATCTTCATCCTCAAAAGGAGCAAGATCTTCTACAAACGCACCCGAAGGAGGAAACGATGTTGCTGAAAAGATCAAGAAAACTCTTGCTCTGCTTGACCTCTCTGGATCCAAGCACTCTACTGTGAAGGAGGATGATGATGCTTCAAGTGATGGATCATTTACACCACATAACGTGAGACAATCAAGGATCAATCAGGTGTGAAAATCCATGCTACTCTCCATCGTCCACGACAATCATTCAAGCCATGGTGACAAACACTTCATTTGTGGGGGAGCAGTTGGCAAACTTGACGGAAGCAATCGCTGGCTTGACCAAATGCATGCAAAATCAAGAGGCTAGAATTGACAAGCTAACAAATAGGGTGGGAATCTTGATGGAAGAAGAATCCACCCATGCACCCGGCAAACTCCCAGAAGTTCAAGAGATTGATCCTCCCCCACGACAAGTTGCATCCACTAAGGAAATTCCAGTCTCTTCGGAAGGGTTGATTCCAATCAATCAACTAAAGGAGTTCATTGAAGAACTATAAAAAATAAATATGAAGTCGCTTCCAAGTCCTCCTTTACCTACGCAAATCCGTACACTTCAAGGATGGATATGTTGAAGATGCCTGCTGGCTATCAACCTCCAAAATTTCAACAGTTTGATGGCAAAGGCAATCAAAAGCAACAAGTGGCGCACTTCGTTGAAACATGCAACAATGCTGGGACTTATGGAGATTACCTTGTCAAGCAGTTTGTCCGCTCATTAAAAGGAAATGTTTTTGATTGGCACACGGACCTCGACGCTGGATCTGTTGATAGTTGGGATCAACTAGAGCAAGAATTCCTCAATCGCTTTTATAGCACGAGACGTACTATGAGTATGATAGAACTTACAAATACTCGTCAACGAAAGGGTGAACCAGTTATCGACTTTATCAATCGTTGGAGGAATGCAAGCCTCAACTGCAAAGATAGGCTTAGTGAAGCTTCGGGCATAGAGATGTGCATCCAAGGCATGCATTGGGGGTTACGCTACATCTTGCAAGGTATTAAGCCTAGCACATTTGAAGAACTTGCGACTCGTGCCCATGACATGGAGTTGAGCATGGCCTTCGCTGGAAATGAAAGATTGCCTATCTATGAGCCTCGAAAAGGGAACGACAAGCAAGAAGTCAGGAAATGGAGCAAGTTTGTAGCAAATCTGAAGACAAAGAAGCTATGAATGTCAACACACCACCTGTGAAGTTCACAACGAAGGTGAGCAAGAAGCAGAGTATGAAATCCACTTCTTTTCAAGATAAGCCAAGTGGAAAGTTGACTCTAAACGAAAGCAAGAGAAAGAGTACCCATTTCTAGATTCTGATGTGCCAGCTATTTTTGAAGAACTCCTCGAGTTAAATCTCATTGAGCTTCCGGAGATGAAGCGACCAAATGAAGCTGGGAAAACAAATGACCCAAATTACTGCAAATACCATCGACTTGTGAGCCACACTCTGGAGAAGTGCTTTGTCTTCAAGGACAAAGTTATGGACTTGGCTCGTGAAAAGAAGATCGTGCTTGAAGATGAGAAAGCAAGCGCAAACCAAGTCTCTATCACTTTTGGCTCATTCAGTCCCGATGAATTATGTGGTTTTAAAGAAAGTAAAGATGAAGAATTACTTGAGAACGACAAAGTTGAAGTCAATCAACCTGGTGATGATGAAGGTTGGACATTAGTGACTCGTCATAGTCACCACAGAAGGAGCCCACAAAAAGAATCAGTAGAACAACCAACAAGGAAAATGATGGTAAAAAGACCAAGGAGGTGGAATCCAGTTAAGCACTTAAAGAAAGAAAAAGTGGAGGTGCACCACTCTCAAAAGCCACGAAATCCAGTGACCTTGGAGGAGTTTTTACCAAGTTGGTTTCACACGAAGATTTCCCATGGGGGTGTCGATGCCTCTTGTTACCATGCTGACGAAGGGGAGGAAAAGAGTGTTGTCCTACCGTTGGCACCATCTTCGGAAAAGCTCATTGAGTCCACTCCTCAAGAAGTTAATGCTTGTGAGCAAAAAGTCACGTTCACAAATGCCGATCTTCTACTAGGCGACACTCTTCATAACCGCCCATTGTACCTGGTTGGCTATATGCGTGATGAAAGGGTAAATCAAATTTTGGTTGATGGAGGATCCTCAATGAACATTTTGCCAATTTGCACTGTGAAAGAGCTTGGAATTCCCATGAACGAACTCTCAGAAAGTCGTGTGATGATCCAAGGATTCAACCAAGGAGGCAAAGAGCCATAGGCGCGATCAGGCTTGAAATCACCATTGAAGATATACAATCAAGTGCATGGCTGCATGTAATCGACGCGAAGACTTCATATAATGTCTTGCTTGGAAGGCCTTGGATACATGAGAATAAAGTACTTCCATCTACCTACCATCAATGTTTAAAATACTATAAGGGTGAAGTCGAGAAGAAGATAGTTGCCGATGATGAGCCATTCACCGAGGCAGAGTCACACTTCGCCGATGCAAAATTCTACTTGAAGAACCGCATTGTGAAGCAGATAAAAGTTGAAGATGGCATGAAAAGCAAGAATGACGAGCCCATAACTAAAAGAGCTGAGGTGACTATTGGTAAAGCCAAAGCTATTACTGAGGAGGTACACGCCAACGCGAATAAATCTCATAGAGGGGATATTGTGTCTTATGGAAAGAAAGTAAGTCCCGTGCTCCAATATGTCCCTAAAAGGAAGAAAGACGAGGGCGAATTATCTAATCTCCAAACTAACACGCTAAAGGAGTTAACTCTACCGGTAAAACAAATTGAGGCAGTAAAGTTGTCCTCGAAGTTTCTTGCAGGGTTTGTAGCCCAAAATCGTTTGCAGAATGTGGCACTCCCTAACAAGAGAACAGATGAAGGTTTTGACCCTAACGCTTACAAGCTATTTGCAAAAGCTGGATACAATCCCAATGAGCCGTCAAAGTTAGGGAATCTCCCATCAGAAGCTGTAACGAGGCAACCACGTGAAGGTTTGGGATACAAGCAACCGTCACCAGTGCACATCTCAATAAGAAGGGCGAGTAGCAGTTATATCACTATAGAAGACGAATCTGCCGCTTCTAACAAGCCTTCTGTCTTTGATCGACTTGGAAAATCACTTGTGAGGACTTCCGTGTTTGAAAGATTGGGTCCATTAAAGAAGGGGAACAAGTTCCAGAGAAATTTTAAAAGCATAAGAACACCCGCTTCGCCCAAAATCCAGAAGATCTCTAAGGATTTCCATAGTTTGGTTCTTTCTAGAATGAGGCAACAAACAAAACTTGTGGTTTCATGTAAAGAAGTACTGAAGGTAAAGCCATATACTGTGGTCTACACTAAGGAATGTGACGAAGATGAAGAAAGTGTGGGTTCTTCATATCATGTTACTGTACAAGGCGAGAATGGTGTTCCATCTTCAATGGAGGATAATGCAGAATTGGAGGATGTTCCACCGTGTTATCACATATCCTTCAACGATGGGGACCCTCAAGAAGATGAAGATGCGAAAGATGCTCCACCTGAACTTGAAGAAGGAGTGAAGACGACAATTGATGCCTTAAAAGAAGTTAACCTTGGCACCGACGAAGAACCAAGACCCACCTACCTAAGTGCTTTACTAGAAGTTGATGAAGAGAGCACTTATATTGCGTTACTCAAAGGAGTTCAGGGATGTCTTTGCTTGGAGTTACAAAGAGATGCCTGGCTTGGACCCGAAAGTACCAGTCCATCACCTTGCAGTCAAAAATGGCGCTTGCCCTGTTAAATAAGCTCAAAGGCGCTTTAGGCCGGACTTGTTTCCCTTAATTGAAACCGAAGTTAACAAACTCATCGAAGCTGGCTTTATTCGTGAAGTTAAATACCCAACATGGGTTTCAAGTATTGTCCCTGTAAGGAAGAAAAATGGCCAAATCGAGTGTGTGTTGGCTTTAGGGATCTTAACAATGCGTGTCCGAAAGATGAATTCCCGCTTCCCATTCTAGAAATGATGACCGATGCTACTACTGGGTATGAGGTGATGTCATTTATGGACGGTTCATCAAGCTATAACCAAATTCGCATGGCGCCAAAAGATGAAGAGCTTACTGCATTCCGTACCCCCAAGGGTATTTATTGCTATAAGGTAAAGCCTTTTGGCTTGAAGAACGCTGGTGCTACTTACCAAAGAGCTATGCAGAATATCTTTGATGACCTTCTCCATAAGAATGTCGAATAGTATGTTGATGACTTGGTCGTAAAATCAAGAAAGAAAAGCGACCACTTGAAAGACTTGAGAATGGTGTTTGAGTTGCTTCGGAGATACCAACTTACGATGAATCCGTTAAAATGCGCCTTTGGAGTTACCTACGAAAAGTTCCTGGGTTTCATTGTCCGATATCGAGGGATTGAAATAGATCAAGCTAAAGTAGATGCAATCTTGAAAATGCCTGAGCCCCGCAGTATTCATGAATTGAAAAGTCTGCAAGGAAAGCTAGCATACCTTAGGAGATTCATCTCAAACCTAGCTGGGAGGTGCCAACCATTCAGTCGCCTTATGAAGAAAGGTGTCCCTTTCAAATGGGACCAAGCATGTAGCAATGCCTTTGAGGGCATTAAATCCTACTTGATGAAGCCTCCGATTTTGGCAGCCCCTATACTTGGAAAGCCGCTGATACTATACATTTCAGCACAAGAAAGATCTGTTGGAGCGTTGTTGGCCCAAGAAAATAGTGAAGGGAAAGAAAACTCCCTTTACTACTTAAGCAGGATGATGACACCAAATGAGCTAAATTATTCGCCAATTGAAATTTTTTGTTTGGCGCTAGGCTTCTCAATCCAAAAGTTGAAGCACTACTTTCAAGCTCATGTCGTTCGTTTGGTTTCTAGAGCAAATCCCATCAAGTTCGTGATGTCAAAAACTGTCCTTAGTGATCGACTAGCAAGGTGGTACCTCCAGTTTCAACAATTTGAAATCGTGTACATCCCTCAAATGGCTATAAAAGGACAAGTGTTAGCGGACTTCTTGGCAGATCACCCTATACCTGATGATTGGGAGCTAACTGATGAACTACCTGATGAGGACGCAATGGTCGTTGAAGTTCAACCTCCATGGAAGATTTACTTTGATGGTGCTGCGCATCATGGAGAAGCTGGTGCTGGTGTAGTATTTGTCACTTCCCAAGGTGAAGTCTTGCCCTATCAGCTTTTAGGTAGTTACGAGGTCAAGAAGCTTGAACTACGCCCATATCATGATTACGCTAAAAAATTAATGGGGAGGCTCGGTGATGTGACTATTCAACATGTGCCAAGGAAAGAAAATAAGAAGGCTGATGCTTTAGCTGCCCTAGCTTCATCGTTAATCCTGCCTGATCAAGCGCAAGTTACTGTCTGCCAAAAATGGGTAGTACCGCCGCCAAATGAGGCCGAAGGTGAAGAAAATGAACTCAAGCATCTTGTCGCTGTTTCTGAAGTTGAGAAAGAAGAATGGCGATAACCCATTATCGACTACTTATGCTAAGAAGAGAAATTGAGACGGGCAGCTATTGTGATCACAAGTGTTATTATGGGCCTATGTGTGGTGTGTTATGTTGTGTGCAGGGGTGTACGCAGGGATTTTTGTAAGCGGTGTCGAAATTTATAAAAGAACTATATTATAATTTTGATTGTCATACTTTTGGACAAGAAATAGCGCTAGTCTATTGGTTTTGTTGAGTCTTAAGTTAGAAAAGGTCCTGAGTTCAATTCTACTTCATCATAATTTTTAACAACAAAGTCTCTCTCAAATATTTGAGAAAGAAAAATATGCTAGTTGAGGTTTGAACCTTTGACTTCTTAGAGCAAAATCAAACATATAACCAACACACCAAGACACAACATATGTCAAGCGGTGTCATTTTTTCCTAGTTATCCATTTCCGTACAGTATTAATACATATATTTAGTAAAATTTTCCAACAAAGCGGTATCGCGTGACACCGCTTCGGTAAGCGTGCATCTACCCCTGGCTGTGTGGTCGTACCTTATGGGTGTAGGCATGAGTTGTTGCAGCTGGTTGAGACTGATACCAGATATGGATTTAGAATCGGGTCTTTTTGGAAATGAATGGAAGGTGAGAATTTTGGCTATAAGGCTTATCGATGTTGGTGGAAAGGCTAATTTACAGTTGAGATGGTCTGGTCAAGCTTATGTGAATTGGGGTGACGTGGGATCACTCGCGGATGCAAAAAAGATAAAGGTTTTTCATTCATAAGCTCAAAATGAGCAGCTAGGTCAATACATCTTCAGAATACGTAAATGAGGAGGATGACCGAAAGTGCAAAAATAGAAACTTTAACATATTAAATCTGTAATTAATTAAACTCTCGTTTAAAGAACTCTTGGTGTCTATCTGTCAATTCCCAAAATCTGCAACCACTGAGCAGCCCATTCTAATTAACGTATGAGTATTACTCTCCAAGCCTTCTGTACAAGTCTCGACAACTACTCTATTTTTGAATCGTATCAGTACTCCCCCCTGAAAATCTTCCTTGTCCTCAAGGAAGGAAGACTGGAAATCGAATCCTCAAAGAAGTTAGCATTGTCGTATAGCGGCAACATGAGAGTAGCAATGACCATAATGACTCTAGAATTTTGCCAATAGATTGCAGGGGATATCTTCACTGTGCAATCCAATATCACACACTTGTAGAACTCCACTATCCTTACATAAATATCCATGAAGGTCTTTTGAACTCAGTCTCAAAGGAGTGAATTGTGGCCTTTCCATAGTAGATCCTCCTCTGTAAATACTCTGACAAGCACCGGACTGCATTTCTCCACTACCAGCATTTCTAATAGAAAAGATACTACTTGAAGAACCATCACTTTCATCATTACTATCACGAGCATAATCCCGGTTTACATATACTTTGTTCCTCGTTAGAGATTGGCTAGCAATAGAGTCCCTACTAGACACAAGGTTAATTGTGAAAGCACCTTTCTCATCCAACCTATAGGAAGTAACTTCATCTAGTCCCTCTCTGTGATATTCTTCTCCACAAGCACATAATACCTCAAAAGTAGCAGTAATTTTAGGAACCAGCAGTAAAAAATATAAAAACCATCAAGTTCATATAAAGCTTTCATCAGCTGATCCTTGAGAAAGGAAGAAAAGATGAGAGCCAGCACAACAGAGTGATATCTAGTAGAAGTTTTGGAAATAATGGTGTTGTGTACTATCAGAGATATCAGTCCTATAAGGCCTACTATAGCAAAGGAACAAACTGATCCAAAATTTTGAGAGCATGATAAGCACAAGAACAATGGCTAGATCAGCTGGAACATTACAAAAATTCTGTCGACCAACTAAAAAATCATTCTTGGCACTTGTTATCAAGTAAGTTGGAGATGAAGGCCCAAAAGTTACTCCTGAGGACAGTGTGCCTTCATAATAAATATTGAAATTTGCAGTTGCCGATACAATAATGGTTTCTGTAGAACCATTTTGAAGTATTCTTTTCGCTGCAACACAGATATGCTTCTTTGTGACCATTTGGGAATCAATTACTAAAGCCCATTCTAACCACCCATTCATTTGAATAAAACCATATCGCCAAACTAAGAAGCCATAAAGCAATGATATGTGAGGACAGATGAAATTCATGATATATACAGGAACACCAAGAAATTTTGCTATAAAGAGCCAAAATATTACTCCTAAAGCAACCAACCTACTCGGACTATCTGGTAGTTGTTTGAAGTCAAATAAGGAACTGAACATGAAGGGAGCAAATGACAATGAAAAAATAAGAAACCCACTATAAGAGGGTGGTAAGACAAACAAAGCTCCATCACTGTATACATCCGTCATGTGTCTGTTTGCCAAAAGCTTCTCACTGGAGACAAAACGATAAAATACTTCCAACAACATTTCTACACCATACAATATCTCTACTATAACTGGAGTAAGCATGACCACAAATTTATTTGTGACACGATCATTGATCCTCACTCTACTTGTTAGCAACTCTTCGGTATTATCTACAACATATTTAGAATAATTAGTACCATACATCTCTAGCATTTGAAGGGAAAGCTCATCCCCTGTTGGAAAAACTCCAAGATCTGTTATGTTCTTATCAATTGAGAATAACTGATACTGTACCTTATTTTCCAATAAATTGTAGAAACAATTAGCTAGTGAAAATGAGGAATTTTCGCGCGACATTGGAAGCTGAATCCTCTTTTGTAAGGAGCATCCCTTAAGCAATGACCCTTGCTATAGAAGATTTCCCGAGTGAATTAACGACCCGGAATTCTCACAGTCGGGACCGTGATGGCGCCTATTTCACTTGCTAGGCAAACCAACATTAGAACAGTTTATCCATTTTTAACAGTGTAAATTAAAGAAAGAGAAGAACTGAAATAATTATAGAAATCCAAAGTAAAATGCGGAAGCTAAAATAGCCAAACGTCTGCTAAAATCCCTGGACCCAGTGTCACAAGTGCACGAGCTACTAGAATAGTACATACAAGGGTCTGAAATAACATAAAGCTGTCTGAAAATAAGGTATATAGCTAAATAAAAGAGAAGGGGACTCCAGGAGTTGCGGGCACTGAGCAGTTTTACCTCAAGTCTCCGCAAGTTGTCCAATCTGAGCTCACTAATAACCGCCGCTATGACCAACTCAAAAATCTGACAAGAAGTGCAGAGTGTAGTATGAGTACAACCGATCCCACGTACTCTATAAGTGTCGAGCCTAACCTCGACGAAGTACAGACGAGGCTAAGGCAGGTCACCTACACTACAACCTGTACGCGGTATATAATAAAGACAAAAATAGAAATACGGGACGAAATAAGACAGTCAACTAAAAATAATAGTTACAGGCTCAAGGAATAAGCCAGTGTCTTCAGAATTACCAATCCTTAGAGTTCCAAGTGAAAATACTGAAAATCAACACAGCTCAAGGAATAAAAACACATAGGTTGTTGCGGCGCGCAACTCGATCCCACCGTATAACACGGAAACCTTCCTTATTTCACCGTGATGACATACTGATATTGATAAATGGTGGGATCGAATTGCGCATATATATACATTATATGCAACTCGATCCACCCTTATTCCACATGTTGCGGCGTGCAACTCGATCCCACCGTACATTACAAATTCACCCTTATTCCACCATATCAATCCACCCTTATTTCACATGTTGCGGCGTGCAACCCGATCTCACCATATCAGTACCAAATACTTAATGTGCACAGTCTAATTAATAATTCAAACGAAAACCTTTATGATCAATAAATACCAAACTGAACCAAAAAGGGAAACCTTTTACAGTATAGGAATCTACATAAGTAATACTACACAGCGAGACCAGTCCAGTAATTGACAATTAGAAGGTGCAAGTAAGTCAGTTTAAGCAAATAGCAGGGAATCATGAAACTATGAAAAGATCTAACATCATTAACAGGAGAGGACATTGATTAACAGGTAGCAAATAAGCATGGAAAACATTTAGGGCATATAACATTTAAGACAGGAAAGGAGATAATTAAAGAACAACGGAAAATCAGGGAAAACAAGTAATTCGGCGGCGTATAAGCACTTGTCATCTCGCATATACGCTGCAACACATGAAAATCACATAACACATAATCCGAGGGTCCCTAATTCCATCAAGTCAAGGTTAGACACAACACTTACCTCGCTTCAAAGACCACTCAAAGCTCAACCACAGCTTTGCCTTTCAAAAAGCCTCCGAACCAACAATATCTAGCAAATTACCAACCAAACAATTCAAAAATAGCCTTAGGAATTACCCATGATTGCAAAAGATTCAATTTAGGTCATTATGGAAAAAGTAAACAAAAGTCAAATCCTGGGCCCGCTTGGTCCAAACCCGAAATTCGGACCAAAACCCGATTACCCATTATCCCCGATCCCGGTTATGTAATTTGTTTTGAAATCCGACCTCAATTTGAGGTCTAAATCCGAATTTTACAAAAATCCCTAATTATACCCAAACCCCCAATTTCCACCATGAAAACACTAGATTTTAGGTTGAAATTTTAGGAAATGTAAAGAAAGATTGAAAGAAAATAGATTAGAATCACTTACCAATGATTTGGGAAAGAAGGATTCTCTGGAAAATCGCCTCTAGGGTTTCCTTGTTTTGAAAATTTAAAGAATGAGAGAAAATCTCATTTTTCGGCTATTAGACCAGTTGCAGGTATCGCAATTGCGACCTGGGGTTCACAAATGCGAACCCTGCAAATGCGAAGTCTCACAATTCCTGCTATCATTGCAATTGCGATGACTTGTTCGCAATTGCGAACTGTGGCCTCCTTGCAATTGCGACCAAATGATCGCAAATGCGAACTCAGTGCTGACCCACCTCTCTTTGCAAATGCGAAGGATTTGTCGCAAATGCGAAGCCTGACCTCGCAATTGCGAGGTCTGAGGCCTGCACCAGAACTGAAGTACACCAACAATGTTTCTAAATCAAAATTCACTCTGTAGCCTATCCGAAACTCACCCGAGCCCTCCGGGCTCCAAACCAAACATTCACACAAGTCCAAAAACATCATACGAACTTGATCGCGCAATCAAATCGCCAAAATAACACCTAAAACTACGAATTGAACACCAAATCAAATGAAATTTTCAAGAAAACTTTGACACCTCTATTTTAACAACCGGACGTCCGAATCACGTCAAACCAACTCCGTTTCTCACCAAATTTGGCAGACAAGACATAAAAATAGCAACGGACCTATGCCAGGTTCTGGAACCAAAATACAGACCCGATATGAATAAAGTCAAACATTGGTCAAACTTTCAAAGTCATTAAGCTTTTAAACTTTCAAATTTCAACAAAATGCGACAACTCGAGCTAGGGCCTCCGATTTCGATTTCGGGCATACGCCCAAGTCCAAAATTACAATACAAACCCACTGGGACCGTCAAAATACAAATTCCGTTATGTTTGCTCAAAATGTTGATCGAAGTCAACTCAAATGCATTTCAAAGCAAAATTTTCATATTTCATAAGTTTTTAACATAAAAGCTTTTTGAAAAAACACTGGGATTGCGCACGCAAATCGAGGAGGGCTAAAATAAGGTATTTGAGGCTCAAAATATAGAATTAGGTTCTAAAATATAAGATAACCTATCGGGTCATCACAATACCAATCATTATTTTTTTAAACGAGCACCCTCCATATGACACAAAATGCTTCTTAAAAGCAGTTGTTAATTCTCCTGTAATACTGACATGACATCTGATGAATAAACAGGTAAAAATTTCAGTCCAACATGGAATTTGGCATTTTCTTCCATTACAAGGGCTGCGACTTCTTTGCCTTTTTCCTAAGAGAAATTAGCAATAGTAACAAAAACTCCAGGCTGCACAAGAACCAAGCTAAGTGCTTTACCATAATGATTCTTCCTTGAAGATATTATGATCAAAAGAGCTCCTCCACCAATACATCCCTGAGCTTGGAATTCCCCTATTGAAGATGTGATAGAATCCCCGCTCCCAATGCAATTTAATACATTGCTGGCCTTCGGCTTGCCATCATAGGTAACTAGTAATCCAGCACAGGAATATTTTCGGGAAAAATATAAGGTAAAGGGAGACCAGAAGATCTTGTTGAAAAGCTAATACATCCCATTGGTTTTAAATGAGTATAGAGTAGAATGAAAACCCTTCTCATTGTTCTATTTGCAATTTAAATAGAACCAATTGAACTTGAGCCACTCACTAAGTGCATCATTTTATTGTGTGATAGGAATGACCTTTAGCAACAGGGTTACTTGGAGTACTTCTTGGATCCCATATAAATAGTGATGTACCAGCAGAAAAGACAACTAAAGCAGGAACAACAGCTGGAAAATATGTCGCAATGCAGTTATAGTTCACTTCGCATTTATCTCTGGTGCAACTTTAGAAAATTCATATCCAAGAGTAAACATATTAGGATTCAACCAGGTAGACTCAAAGAAGATATGGTAGTCGTTGAGAGCATTGTAGCAAGTAGCAGCATGCTCTGTGGCATCACTATGTTTGTTTATGTCATCTGATACATCAACATGGATCTCAGGTTTAACAATTGGAAGAACACTTGCAACCTTAACCTCCACCTCCACGTTATGTGATTCCTTGTTAATTAGAACATCATGCATAAATAGTTCTTCTTCACTTTCAACTTATTAACATGGTTTACCTCAGGGAATGGGCTAGCCATCAATATCTCTGAAGAAGTCACCAGATTAGTCGAGTGTTTGAGCTTAATGGGATGAATGGTACCTGAAGAAAGATTTTCACCTAACACCTCATCTTCCTTCTTCCTTGGGTCATCATCCAACAGGGTAATGTCAAACAACTTTGGACGAATAACATTCATTTTTCTATTAATTGAATATTCAGTAACTTTGGAATCTCCAATACAATCATTAATAGAGGGACAAAGTCCAAGCTTGTTTAATGTACTTCTTGAATCAGGAAATTCTCCAGCCTTAGGACTAAAAGGAGTATTTGGAATGTTTGTAGGAGGAAATTGGTCACTTGGCGCCAACATGGGAGGAATATCTCTATCAACATCAATCCTTTGTGTCCATGACAAAAATACTACTTCCTTATTCATCACTTGATTGTCACACAAAGGAAGTGTGGCGGCCTTAGGAATACAGTTGGTTGAATCAGCAACACTATAAACCTCTTTCATTGCACTTGGTTTCCCAAGTAATTGTTCTAGCTTCACAGTCTCATACTCATTTTCTATGCCAACGGGCTCATATTTTTAGCCTTATCTTCCTCCTTTGTAAAATTAGTTAGAGCTATAGACTGGCCAAGTTTGGTAACATACTCCATTCCAACACTGTTGTAAGAAAAAACATTTGGATCCTCGATAATGAAAGCTGGTGATGGTTGTTTCGGGTTCAAAGATGGCTTTGACAATATAGGCAATGAGATACTACTTTTATCAACTCCTAGAGAACTTTCATCAAACACTTTCTTCTTCTCACTCTTTTCTAAACATTCACCAATTCTTGCATTCCTCAATAAAAACTCAAAACAGCAGCACTAGCAAAATTGGCAGTGCTATTATCGATAACACTTGGAATCCTCTCCACCATCGAAAATTTGATTGGAATAGAACTATCAACAGTAGTGTTTTTAGGAGGTTGTTTATGTGGAAACGTCAAAGACGACTGCCAATCTTCAGATCTATGGTTGTTTCCCACCATTCTGATGCTAGAAGGGAAACACATGGTACAAGATTGGGAGCCCATTGGGTCGACTCTGTCTAGAGCCACCCTAGTTGTCCAACCATGGGAGAACTCTGGTGGGTGATACGGATAATAAGAGTGAAAATTTGCGACTTGTAAAGAATGATGCAGACTGAAATTAGAGGTGTATAGAGGGTTTGGATTGAATTATGGCTGGTACCCACTATTATAATTTTCATTACCCATATTACTGTAACCATAAGGGTTATTATAAACATAAGGATTATGACCTTGATATGCTGCATTACTGAAATTCTGCGGAATAATTGCAGGTAGAACAACTTGTAAAGAGTGATTGAAAGTGGATTTAGGGACATTAAAAGGGTTTTGGAACGTCATTGGTGACTACTCACAGAGCGAAGATGATTGCTCTGATACCACTATTACAACTATGGAATTTCGAAGGAAGAAGAATCTATCTATGGCTAAGCTAAAGCTAAGAAGAGATGAAAACGGTGCAAATAAGATAAAGGGTTTTCATTCATAAGCTCAAAATTAGCAATTAGGTCAATACATATACCCTCCCATCTTCAGAACACGTAAATGAGGAGGAGGACCAAAAGTGCAAAAATAGAAACTTCATCATATTAAATCTGTAATTAACTAAATTCTTATTTAAAGAACTCTTCGGGTCTATCTGTCAATTCCCAAACTCTGCAACCACTTAACAGCCCATTCTAATTAACGTATAAGTACCACTCTCCAAGCCTTCTGTACAAGTCTTGACAGCTACTCTATTTATGAATCGTATCCGTACTCTCCCCTGAAAATCTTCCTTATTGTCCTCAAGGAAGGAAGACTGGAAATCGGACCCATAAAGAATTCAGTACTTTCCATTGTACATCGGCAGAATGAGAGTAGCAATGACCATAATGACTATAGAATTTTGCCAATAGTAATTGCAGGGGATATCTTCATTGTGCAATCCAATATCACACACTTGTAGAACTCCACTGTCCTCACATAAATATTCCATGAAGGTCTTTTGAACTCAGTCTCAAAAGAGTGAATTTGTGGCCTTTCCATAGTAGATCTTCCTCTATAAATACTCTGACAAGCACCGAACTGCATTTATCCACTATCAACATTTCCAATAGAAAAGATACTACTTGAAGCACCATCACTTTCATCTTTACTATCACGAGCATAATCCCGATTTACATATACTTTGTTCCCCGTTAGAGATTGGCTAGCAATAGAGTCCCTACTACACACAAGGTTAATTGTGAAAGCACCTTTCTCATCCAGCCTATAGGAAGTAACTTTAGCTAGTCCCTCTCTGTGATATTCTTCTCCACAAGCACATAATACCTCAAAACTAGCAGTAATTTTAGGAACAAACTGATCCAAAATTTGAGAGCATGATAAGCGCAAGAACAATGGCTAGATCAGCTGGAACACTACAAAAATTCTGTCGACCAACTAAAAAATCATTCTTGGCACTTCTTATCAAGTAAGTTGGAGATGAAGGCCCAAAAATTACTCCTGAGGACAATGTGCCTTCATAATAAATATTGAAATTTGCAATTGCCGATATAATGATGGTTTTTGTAGAACCGTTTTGAAGTATTCTTTTCGTTGCAACACAGAGATGCTTCTCTATGACCATTTGGGAATCAATTACTAAAGCCCATTTTAACCACCCATTCATTTGAATAAAACCATATCGCCAAACTAAGAAGACTAAAGCAAAGAAATGTGAGGACAGATGGCTTTCATGATATATACAGGAACACTAAGAAATTTTGCTATAAAGAGCTAAAATATTACTCCAAGCAACCAACCTACTCAGACTATCTGGTAGTTGTTTGAAGTCAAATAAGGAACTGAACATGAAGGGAGCAAATGACAATAAAAAAAATAAGAAACCCATTGTAAGAGGGTGGTAAGACAAATAAAGCTCCATCATTGTATCCAACCGTCATGTGTCCGTTTGCCAAAAGCTTCTCACTGGTGACAAAATGATAAAATACTTCCAACAACATTTCTACACCACACAATATCCCTAGTATAACTGGAGTAAGCATGATCACAAATTTATATGTGACACGATCATTGTTCCTCACTCCACTTGTTAGCAATTCATCGGTATTATCTACAACATACTTAGAATAAACAGTACCATACATCTCTAGCATTTGAAGGGAAAGCTCATCCCCTGTTGGAAAAACTCCAAGATCTGTTATGTTCTTATCAATTGAGAATAACTGATACTGTACCTTATTTGCCAATAAATCGCAGCAACAATTAGCTAGTGCAAATGAGGAATTTTTGTGTGACATTGGAAGCTTAATCCTCTTTTGTTAGGAGCAGCCCCTGAAAAATGACCCTTGCGCTATAGAAGATTCACCGAGTGAATTACCAATCATTATTTTTTTAAACGAGCACCCTCCATATGACACAAAATGCTTCTTGAAAGCAGTTGTTAATTCTCCTATAATAGTGACATGACATCTGATGAATAAAACAGGTGAAAATTTCAGTCCAACATGGAATTTGGCATTTTCTTCCATTACAAGGATTGCGACTTCTTTGCCTTTTTCCTAAGAGAAATTAGCAATAGTAACAAAAACTCCAGGCTGCACAAGAACCAAGCTAAGTGCTTTACCATAATGATTCTTCCACGAAGAAATTATGATCAAAGGAGCTCCTCCACCAATATATCCCTGAGCTTGGGATTCCCCTATTGAAGATGTGATAGAATCCCCGCTCCCAATGCAATTTAACACATTGTTGACCTTCGGCTTGCCATCATAGGTAACTAGTAATCCAGCACAGGAATAGCACAGGAATATTTCTGGGAAAAATATAAGGCAAAGGGAGACCAGAAGAGCTTGTTGAAAAGCTAATGCATCCCCTTGGTTTTAATTGAGTACAGAGTAGAATGAAAACCCTTCGCATTGTTCTGGTTGCAATTTAAATAGAACAATTAAACTTGAGCCACTCACTAAGTGAATCAGCTTTCTTATGTGATATGAATGACCTTTAGCAACAGGGGTACTTGGAGTACTTCCTGGATCCCATATAAGTAGTGATGTACCAGCAGAAAAGACAACTAAAGCAGGAACAACAACTAGAAACATATGTCGCAATGCAGTTACAGTGCACTTCGCAATTATCTCTGGTGCAACTTTAGAAAATTCATATCCAAGAGTAAACATATTAGGATTCAACCAGGTAAACTCAAAGAAGACATGGTAGTCGTTGAGAGCCTTGTAGCAAGTAGCAGGAACAGGCTCTGTGGCATCAGTATGTTTGTTTATGTCATCTGATCCATCAACAAGGATCTCAGGTTTATTAATGGGAAGAACACCTGCAACCTTAACCTTCATCTCCACATTATGTGATTCCTTGTTAATTACAACATCATGGATACTCAGTTCTTCTTCACTTTTCAACTGATTAACATGGTTTACCCCAGGGAATGGGCTAGCCATCAATA
This sequence comes from Nicotiana attenuata, assembly GCF_001879085.1. Lineage (NCBI taxonomy): Eukaryota > Viridiplantae > Streptophyta > Magnoliopsida > Solanales > Solanaceae > Nicotiana > Nicotiana attenuata. The sequence goes on along the minus strand of NW_017671192.1, from coordinate 260,535 downwards.
TCTCTGAAGAAGTCACCAGATCAGTTGAGTGTTTGAGCTTAATGGGATGAATGATACTTGAAGAAACATTTTCACCTAACACCTCATCTTCCTTCTTCCTTGAGTCATCATCCAATAGGGTAATGTCAGACAACTTTGGACGAATGACATTCATTTGCCTATCAATTGAATATTCAGTAACTTTGGAATCCTCAATACAATCATTGATAGAGGGACAAAGTCCAAACTTGTTTAATGTACTTCTTGAATCAGGAAATTCTCCGGCCTTAGGACTCATAGGAGCATTTGGAATGTTTGTAGGAGGAAATTGGTCACTTAGCGCCAACATGGGAGGCATATCTCTATCAACATCAATCCTCTGTGTCCATGACAAAAATACTACTTCCTTATTCATCACTTGATGGTCACACAAAGGAAGTGTAGCGGCCTCAAGAATACAGTTGGTTGAATCAGCAACACCATAAACCTCTTCCGTTGCACTTGGTTTCCCAAATAATTATTCTGGCTTCACAGTCTCATACTCATTTTCTATGCCAACGGGCTCATATTTTTCAGCCTTATCTTCCTCTTTTGTAGAGTTAGTTGGAGCTATAGACTGGCCAAATTTGGTAACATACTCCTTTCCAACACTGTTGAAAGAAAAAGCATTTGGATCCTCGGCAATAAAAGCTTGTGATGGTTGTTTTGGGTTCAAAGATGGTTTTGACAATGTAGGCAAGGAGATACTGCTTTTATCAACTCTCAGAGAACTTTCATCAAACACTTACTTCTCACTCATTTCTATACCTTCACCAATTCTTGCCTTCCCCAATAAAAACTCAGAACAACAGCACTAGCAAAATTGCTGGTGCTATTATCGATAACACCTGAAATCCTCTCTACCATCAAAAATTTGACTTTAATAGAACTATCAACAATATTGTTTTTAGGAGGTTGTTTATGTGGAAACGTCAAAGACGACTGCCAATCTTTAGATCTATGGTTGTTTCCCACCATTCTGCTGCTAGAAGGGAAACACATGGTACAAGATTAGGAATCCATTGTGTCGACTCTATATAGAGCAACCCTCGCGGTCCAACCATGGGAGAACTCCGGTGGGTGATACAGATAATAAGAGTGAAAATTAGCGGCTTGTGAAGAATGATGCGGACTGAAATTAGAGGCGTATAGAGGGTTTGGATTGAATTGTGGCTGGTACCCACTATTATAATTTTCATAGCCCATATTACTATAACCATAAGGGTTATTATAAACATAAGGATTATGACCTTGATATGCTGCATTATTGAAATCCTACGGAATAATTGCAGGTAGAACAATTTGTAGAGAGTGACTGAAAGTGGATTTAGGGACATTAAAAGGGTTTTGGAACGTCATTGGTGACTACCCACAGAGCGTGGATGATTGCTCTGATACCACTATTACGATTATGGAATTTCGGAGGAAGAAGAATCTAACTATGGCTAAGCAAAAGCTAAGAAGAGAAGAAAACATTGCAAATAAAATAAAGGGTTTTCATTCATAAGCTCAAAATTAGCAGCTAGGTCAATACATATACCCTCCCATCTTCAGAACACGTAAATGAGGAGGAGGACCCAAAGTGCAAAAATAGAAACTTCAACATATTAAATATGTAATTAACTAAACTCTTATTTAAAGAATTTTTGGGGTCTATTTGTCAATTTCCAAAATCTACAACCACTTAACAGCCCATTCTAATTAACGTATGAGTACCACTCTCCAAGCCTTCTGTACAAGTCTCGACAGCAACTCTATTTCTGAATCGTATCATTTACCATGCATTGCTCATACCTATATTATTGATTCATGTTCTATACCATATTAAAGTAATACATGAATTAGCATAACTTATACAACTCTTTTACTAGAGAAGTCAAAATAATAACCAAATAATATATAAAAGGTTATTGAATTTTATAATATGTTTAGTTCCTCCTACCCCCAACTAGTATGTTTGACCAAACTTCTAAAATCGATTTTTTTTCTTTTTCAAAAGTACTTTTAGTAAGAAGTAGTTCGTGTTTGGCTAATTAATTGAAAAGCACTTCTGAGCAGCAATTAGTATTTGGCCAAGCTTTTAAAAGTTCTTCTAAGTGTATTTTTCTCAAAAGTACTTTTAAAAAAGTATTTTTGTGGGGAAATTACTTTTTTGTGCTTCTCCAAAACTCCTTCTGCTTCTTTTTCTCCTAAAAGCTTAGCCAAACACTTCGGACCCGTTTGGCCATAGTTTTTGCCAAAATATATTTGGGTTTTTTTTGGCAAAGACAACTGGCCATAGATTTTATCGACATTTTGGCAAATTCCCAAAATCCAAAAGCAGCTCAAGAGCTAGTTTTGGCCCAAAATATCATTATTACATTTTTTTAAAAATTACCCCAAACTTTTGTATTTTATAAAAGAGCCCACCATTTATTATTTTGTAATAATGCTGCTTCGTCTTTTCGGTCATTTGATAGTGTATTATGTAGTTCATTATAAAAATGATAATTTTGTACCAAATTTATTTATGTTCAAGGCTATAGTTTGCGATAATATAATGAATATTATTGATAAAGGTACTGTTGGGTATTTGTGATGGTTTTTAGAACTTGTGGGTATAAGTCGCATGTTTTTTTAAAAAAAAAAAGTGAAATATGTTTTGAAACTTATGTCCAAACACATATTCATCTTCAAACCAAACTTCACACAAATCAGATTTTACAAAACAAATTTGAAAATCTATGGGCAAACGCTAGCTTCAACTTTGGTTAAAAACTCCTATTTCTATATTAGAAGACTATGAGGGTATTTGGATTAACTTTTAAGATGGTCAAATTAGCTTTAAAAATCTTTTTAGCTTTCTTAGTGTTTGACAAAGTTAAAAATTACTTAAAATAAGTTAAAAACTGTTTAAAACAAGTCACTAGGCAACCTCTCAAAAGCTATTTGTGCTGAAAAATTATTTTTTTAACCAATCCAAACGGGCTTGATGTTTAACTTAAAGTATATATATTTGTATGTATATCGCCTCACATTTTACTTTTTTTTCGTGGATTTAGGATGTGAAATGTGCTGATTTATACTAATTTGAGATGTTTTTATGTGTAGGAATGATTCGGGAGCAATCGGGGGCGAAATGTGTGAAATTAGAGCCAAAACGTACGAAAATAGGAGAAGTGGACATTGCAGCGCCACAGGCAGCGCCTAGCCCTACCTGTGGCACCAAAACCAGCGCCTAGCCACTTGGGAGATATCTAACATACTTTGAAGGAGAATTCACGTGGAGGAACACAAACCACACTTGGAGGAGGCTTCTAACTAGTTTTTCTTCTCCTCTCTTCCTTTAATTTCATAGTTTCTTAGTTCTAGAGTTGTTGGGTGCTACATGAACGTTGTTGTTTGAAGCTTGAATTGTCCTTATTATTTTATCATACTGGTTTATTTATTCAACCTTGTGCTTAATTATTTGATTGCTTGATCACCAATTGATTACTATCTACGAATCTAGGATTGAACTCGGGAGAGAGAATTCTAGATTGCATATAAGATTGAGTAGAGCAAGATCTTAACTCTGAGGGGGGCGGATTTGCTGTTAGGATAGGAATATACCTAATCGCCTTGCTTGGTTATTATACGGGAATTATGAATGCGTTCTTGTTAATCCTAATTCCATAGGAATATAGGCGTTAGGTTAGCTTGAATAGGCGAGTTGTACTTCGGTAGAAGGCTACGAGCAATATTAACCCCGTCAATCAATAAACTAGATAAATTAATTAGACAATTTAGGTAGAAAACTCAACGGGATTGTTAGATAACCCATAGCTCTAGAATATTCGCTCATATTGAATTCGTCTTTAAGCTTATCGTTGTTTTCTTTAATCTCTTAATTTGTTACTCTGGATTAAATTTTAGTTAAATATTCATATTTTAGTTGAATAGATTAATTGTTTTGGTTTAGTTTAGTTGATAGCTAATCACAAGTCCCTGTGGGTACAATATCTGGATTTACAATCCTATATTACTTGTCGACCACATATACTTGCGTGTGCGTTTGGGAGCAACAAGTTTTTGGCGCCGTTGCCGGGGACTTAGAAATTAACTAGTCTACTAGATTAGATTTTTACTCTTTGTCTATTCAAGTTTTTTAATTTTTATCTTAGTTTAATATTTACGATATTTGTTGATATGGCATCTTGGAATGAGAATTGGTCGAATATTAGTTATTCTTATTATGGTGATCCTTGTCCATATTGTGGAGGACCACATTAAGGGCAAAATTGTGCATCTCAATCTTATGAGTGGAATTTGTATAATGTGTGTGGTTGTCAAGGTGGCCATTGGGATGGTTGTCCTAATTCTTATTATCCTTCCCAGAGTTCTTATTATAATATTTCTAATAATGTTTATGAGTTTGATAGGAGCAATGAAGTGGAGGATATGGAAAGCGTGGCTCGTATTATGTACACGATGAGGCAAGTAGCCAAGCAACAAGATGAAAATCGAAAGGCTATACAAAGAATTAGTGAAGCAATCATGAGAATGATGGCCGAGGCGGAGGAAGTGGCTGAAGAGAGAGAGTTCCCACCAGAAGATAATTTAGAAGAAGCAGATATAGTGAGCCAATCTTGGCTAGAGGAACAAGCTCAACTGATAAAATCTCATGAGTTTCTCCATGATAGTCTTTCAAATATGACAAAACAACTGATAGAAGGAAGAACTGAGCTCAGGCAAGAGATAGACCAATTTGGCTCAGATATCCATGACATGCAGGCTCAATTGAATAAAAAGGTTGAGGCGTCTGATGCCCTACAACCATTTTTTGTGGATACTGGCCAGCTTGTGGAGCGGAAAGAGGAATTCCAACTATTCGACCAAAATATTATTAATGATGCCAAGGTTGACGAAGAGTGCAAAATCGAGGATGTCAAAAATAATGCAACTTTGGAGTTGGAGCATATTGGACCTCATTCTAAACACTTTTCAACATTGTGTTTGGTTGGTGACATGAGAATTGATCCAGTTGAGCATATGGAGGAGTCAATGGATGAGGAATAAAGTGTTTATATTCTGAAATTTGCCATACCAAGGAAGCAAAACGACATTCCTCACTTAAGGGCTAAAAAGTGCAAGATGCGATATCTATTGATTGGTTCCTTTATTTTCATACCACCGCCCCATGAACGTGACCGAAAAAATGATGCAAAATTGGGGGCGCAATTCATATATTCAAAGTGGTGAAAGTGATGGCGTCGTGCCGCGACGTTAAATCAAGCTCTTGTTGGGAGGCAACACAATTCTATTTTTTCTTTTTCTTTTTGTTTATTTTTTTTATTGTGTTATTTTTATTTTATTTTTTGTATTGTTGTTTTTGTGTTTTGTAGGAGTACGAGCAAGGAGTCAAAGCCAATAGGCATGTGCAAAATCGAGCAGGTGGTTGAAACTAAGAGTGAGGTACCCGCAGAAGGGATCATACCCGGGAGAAGTCTGAGTATCCCGTGAGCTGCTAATTCTTCGGCCTTTGGCCCACCAGGGAGTCTCTTTTACCCTCTTGTTATTTTCTGTGTGCATTGAGGAGATTGCACAATTTTAAGTGTGGGGGTGAGGAGATTATTTGGGTGATTTTCTGTGCTATCTTAGCTTAGTTGTAGTCATTGTTCTTAGTGTAGTAGTTTTTGTTAAAAAAAACGAAAAAAAAGAAAAAAAAATCGAGCAAATTTGAACTTTTTCTGACGATGGATTTTGTGGATAGCTTTCTTGAGGGATTAAGGTCCAATAAAAAAAATGAAAAAAAAAGAGGCTGAAAAATAGAAAAATTCAAAAATATGTCTTTTATTTTTTTTAGGTAGCAATAATCCCCCATGGTTTTTCTTTGTGCATCGGTTCTTTTCCATGGGATGTAGTTTGAACCGGGTAGTAGTTTTATTTTTATTTTTTAGAGTAGATTAGGACTTTAGGAAATAAAAGGAGGAAGATTGATGAACTTAGGCTCCTTTGACTTGTTTGATAGTAGCATATTTAAGCTTTGGCATGTGGAGTATCTTCCCAATATTTTAAAATTGTTCATGATGCCTTGATGAAATTGGATAGCATGTTTTGTGACACCTATGTCTCTTTTGCTTGACTTATATTCACTTTGTGCTTAATGCTTAATATCTTGTGGCTCCATGAATACTTGCATTATTTGAGAGTCGGAATGAGACCGTCCTTAGTGAGTCATGTACCATGTGTGAAGTGAGGTTTGTGTAGTCCATGTTATTGTGATTGAGTCTAAAACTTGCCCGGTATGTGAGTCGAAGCGAAATTTTAGGTGATGCTCGATTTGAAAAATGATTTTAGGCTTTCTTTGATCTTTTTTAGCTTAATGCTTATCACAAAATAAAAACTATCCCTAGTAAACCCTTTTGAGCCTGTAGACCTTTAATTGTCACCCACATTACGAGCCTATACCCTTTTGTTCTTAATTGACATTATTTTTATCCTGTTATCTTTTATGGTACTTTAATTGTGAAATGAGCGCTAGAAGAAGTAAGGACTAAGTGTGGGGTGCTTTTGAGTGGAACCAATAGAAGAAGAAAGGTGCACTTATTTTGTAAAAGAATACACCGCTAGCGAAAATTGAAAAAGGAAAAAGAATAGTTGAAAGAAAAAAAAGAAGAAAAAGAAAGAAAAATTCGAAGAAAAGAAGGGAAATTGAGATGATTAAATTGTTGTCATGTTCTTGCTAGTGGGTATAAATTAAAGTAGTGCTTAAAGAAAGAGAAAATAATTTTGGGGAGTGATCGTGTTTGTGAAATTAAATTTGATTGAAGACTTTGCACTTAAAGTTTATTATGTGATGTGTTAAAGTGCTTAGGAGGGTGAACCACTAATCCTAAATATATCCTACTCGTCCCTTATCCCACATTACAACCATATAAAGTCCTAATTGATTTTAGATCGAGTGAGCCTACATTAGTAGAGATTTACATTATGGGCAAGCATATGGTACTTTTTGCATGCATGCGACTTCTTTGTGAGAGTGAGAGATTTTCTTTGATATATGTGAGTCCTTGAACTATATTTGATCATGAGATTCAAATGTATGGATTCAACTTACTCTCTTCTTCTTGTTGTGAGGGCACATGGTTTCACAAGGGATGGGTAACATTATTAGACTTCTCTGTGATGTTGGGTGTTCAAGCCATGGGTGCATTGTGATATTGAGTCGGCTTTTGAGGCTAGGATTGTTATGAGCACGTCGTCTTTATTGTGAATATGTGAAGAATGGCATAAGTAAAGGGAAGTGCAAGTGATTGCATATGCTATAGTTTAATTGTTGCTACCAATAATAGTCAAGGGTAGAGTGTATGGTCAAAAGTTGAATTGCTCCTCTATAGTTGAGACTTGTACGTAGTTGGGGGTTTATTTGATAGTCCCATTGCTCGAGGACGAGTAAGAGTCTAAGTGTGGGGTGTTGATGTTTAGCTTAAAATATATATATTTGTATGTATATCGCCTCATATTTTACTTTTGTTTCGTGGATTTAGAATGTGAAATGTGCTGATTTATATTAATTTGAGATATTTTTATGTGTAGGAATGATCCGGGAGCAATCAGGGGCGAAATGTGTGAAATTAGAGCCAAAACGGACAAAAACAGGAGAAGTGGACATTGCAGTGCCACAGGCAGCGCCTAGCCCTACCTGTGGCGCCAAAACCAGTAACAAAAATATCACAGCGCCATGGAGGGCGCCTGGCGCTAGGCAGGGCGCCAGTGACGTGAAACTTGTCCAACTTTTCCCGGGACAAGGTTATTTCGGCCCTAGACCTACCCAACACGTATAAAAGCAATACTAAACATATTTTTGAGGGGGAGGACGCCAGTTGGGAGATATCTAACATACTTTGAAGGAGAATTCACGTGGAGGAACACAAACCACACTTGGAGGAGGCTTCTAACTAGTTTTTCTTCTCTTCTCTTCCTTTAATTTCATAGTTTCTTAGTTCTAGAGTTGTTGGGTGCTACATGAGCGTTGTAGTTTGAAGCTTGAATTGTTCTTATTATTTTATCATATTGGTTTATTTATTCAATCTTGCGCTTAATTATTTGATTGCTTAATTATTTATTCAATCTTCCTTTAATTTCATAGTTTCTTAATTATTTGATTGCTTGATCACCTAATCGCCTTGCTTGGTTATTATACGGGAATTATAAATGCGTTCTTGTTAATCCTAGTTCCATAGGAATATAGGCGTTAGGTTAGCTTGAATATGCGAGTTGTACTTCGGGAGAAGCCTACGAGCAATATTAACCCCGTCAATCAATAAACTAGATAAATTAATTAGAAAATTTAGGTAGAAAACTCAACGGGATTGTTAGCTAACCCATAGCTCTAGAATATTCACTCACATTGAATTCGTCTTTAAGCTTATCGTTGGTTTCTTTAATCTCTTAATTTGTTACTCTGGATTAAATTTTAGTTAAATATTCATACTTTAGGATTCGCTTGAATAGATTAATTGTTTTGGTTTAATTTAGTTGATAGTTAATCACAAGTCCCTGTGGGTACGATATCTGGATTTACAGTCCTATATTACTTGTCGACCACGTATACTTGCGTGTGCGTTTGGAAGCAACAAGGCTCTATATCTTTTTCTGTCCCATGGCATAACTCGTAGTTCAGGCACTAGTCAATTAATATTGTACAACTTGAAGCAAACTCTTGTCTACATGTCATATAATTAAACACAAAAGAGAATACTTGGCTTTTATTTTAATGTCAAAAGTTGCAATGACAATTGATAAGTTTCTAATCAATGCCCAAACTGAATATTTAATCCTAATAGTAATAATTAATACTCTCTTTAGAACAACGTTCTAGTTTCTCTCCTGTTCTATCCAAAACCGGTTCCTGCCTTTTGCACTTTTGCCCCTTCCCTTTTCACACAGAAATTCCCAGTTCTCCAATCAATTTATTGTTTCCTCTGTTCTTATTGTTTCCAACATAGGCCTAAACTGTTGGGATATACTATTAACCATGCGGTTTAGATATAGTATTATATTTTGTTCTTTATGAAACAATTGTTTATTTAATTTATTCAATTCAATAAAATACTATTTTAAATAGATCATTTGTAACATGTGTGTCCTTTTGATTATGTAGTAGACAATTTAGTGTATGGAGTCTTAGCTCATACACAGAAGATTAAATTGTTGGTTCTCATAATTAATAAACTATGTTCACAATCGAAGATATTATCGGACAAAATATCTTGATGATTGTAGCACAAGATTATTGTATAATTTATCTTGATTATGGGAGTAAGTCTACTCCAACTTCTTGTGCTAGTATACTCAGTGTATATTGAACGGACCAAGTAGAGAAAAGGTATTTTTGTACTGAATACATATAAAACACTTTTTCTAATTCATTAAATGGGCTTATACTCCTAATCTTGATATAATTATTGTGATCAATGTAATTTGTTTATTGTTTTGATTTATCAAAAGGTACGACTCTATTTAGAGTTAGTATATGCCTAATAAATTGGACAATAACAAATAACATTTGTGAATAATAATTAGTTGATAGAATCCATGACTTGGTTTTTGGGTTTGATAATACCCCTTTATATAAGCTTATAAGTTTTCATGTGAAAACCCGGCCGGTGGATTTTGTATCCGTCACATGAGATAGTTTAAGCGGAATTATAAAGGATTTAATTAGTTGATTGAATTAAATTTTCAGTGATTTAATTTAATTAACTGGTATTTGAAATCTTAACATGGGGGGTTAAAATAAGTGTTGATGAATTTTTGAAATTCATATTGAGGAGTTCAATTGCAGTTTTTTAGTGGAATAAATTGCAATTAATTATAGTAGGATCTAATTCTTGCCTACTTCGAATTAGTACTATAATTAGTAGCCTCTTATTATTTCTGTGGTCCCTGCTATACCTAGTAATAACCTGGACAAACTTGGGTAAAAAGTAGTTTGGGAGAAAAGTTACCTTTTTGAGTTGGAGTAGGATTCTACTTATGGAAACCTACTCCACACGTTTTTTAGCCTATTAAAACAGACAGGTTTCTCCTGTTAGCTACCCCAGAGTTGTATTGTTCTTGCCCACCCAAAGCAAAATTGTTAAAGGTTTTACTAGGCATATAGCAGAAGACTACAGCCCTCGATTCTTGCTGCTTGGAGAATTTGTGCAACTATTTCAAGAGGTTAGTGTTCCTGATCTCGTTATTATTGCGTTGTCTAGTTTACATGTAATTGATGCCTGATTGTATGCTTGCTTCCGCTGCGCATGTTCTAACAATTGGTATCAGACGTCGTCTTACATCTAACCAGATAATGTAATACAGCATGCATAGAGTAATATTAAAACGTGTTATTCATTGATACATGTTTCGGATAATTATTCTATGTTAAAAACGTGAATGTTTTGTATAATATTTTGTAATCTTGGATTAAAATACAGAAGTTTTGGATTAATCCTGTCAAAACACGTTTTTTTTATGAAATCTCGTATTGTATGGACGCGGTCTGGGCGTAACCGCGGTAGGACCGCGACAGAACACCGCCTCTGATTCTGAAGGTCGCTCTAGCCGCGGTCCTGGCGTAACCGCGGTAGGACCGCGGCAGGACCGCGGCAGTACTTGCAACCTTCAGAGCCAAAAATTACAAAACACGCGATTTTAGGCCCTAAACCCTAAATTAAACGGGTTTTACAGTAATATAATGAATTTATATGTTGACATAGGTCTTCTTCCACATCGGATAAATTCATTATAGATGATTACTGTGTTCTTCTTTAGCCTCTAGTTATTTTATTACTTGTATTAACTCTCCAACTGAGTTACATGTTGATTGAATGAAACTAGAGTTTTATAAAAAGTGATATTTACCTATCTTAAATTAACAGTTTACTCTCCATCTGAGTTGGTCCTGTTTAAATTTTTGGGGTTAATATCTGACATCACTCATGTATTTTGCATGAATAGTTAAGTTTCCCTAACGAATCTAACTGTTCACTGAGCATGGTTATATGTGTAATGTGTAATTTTGAATTTAATCATTCTTAATATATAACTAATGATCTATTCAATGTGAATATCTCCCAGATTAACCATGTCTTCATTCAACCCACTTACCTCAATTTTGAACCAAAACAAGCTAGAAGGACCATATTATGTTGACTGGAAAAAGGAACCTTGATATTGTCCTAACTGCTGAAGGTTACAAATTTGTAATCTCTGAGGAGTGCCCAGAAAAACCTGAAAATGCTACGGATGATCAGGTTAAGGCCTATGACAAATGGGTTAAGGCTGATGAGATGGCGCGATGTTACATTCTTGCCTCTATGGCGAATGTTTTGCAATATCAGCATCAGTCCATGGGGTCTGCTTATGATATGCTCGAAAGTCTCAAAGAGATGTTCGGTGAGCAAAATCGCGCAGCTAAGCAGACAGCCACGAAAGCCCTTTTGAACACGAAAATGGCTGAAGGATCATCGGTCAGGGACCATGTTCTGAAGATGATGAGTCTTCTGAATGAACTGGAGGTCCTTGGAGCTGTGATTGATAAGGAGTCTCAAGTTGAGATGGTCCTGCAGACTCTGCCTGACAGTTTTCAACGGTTTCGCTTGAACTATAATATGAACAAAATGGATTTGTCACTAGCGAAATTGTTGAATGAGCTGCAAGCGGCAGAATCTATTGTCAAACAACAAGCTCCAGTTGTGGCACTAAATGTTGAGAAACCTTCAATTTCTAAGTCGAAAGGCAATAAGAAAAAGAAGAAGGCTCAAAAGGTTCTGGCACCTGGTGGTGCGGCTGGCGTAAACAAGCCCAAAGGCAAGTGCTATCATTGCAAGCAACCCGGGCATCACAAGAAGCAATGCCTCGCCTATCTGGCAAAGTCGAATAAGCAAGGTAATTCAAATTTAAATGTCGTTGATACTTGTTTAGCGGCTGTTTCTACCATGTTTTGGTGTGTAGATTCGGGAGCAACTAATCACATCTGCAATTCTTTGCAGGGGTTTCAGGAAACGCGGCGACTAAGTGAGAATGAAGTTTGCGTTTATCAAGCCAATGGCGAGCCAGCACCAGCTTTAGCTTTAGGAGATATTAGTGTTTCGTTTAGTAGTGATAGAGTTTTAGTTTTAAAAGATGTTCTCTATGTACCTTCCATTAGAAGGAATTTGATTTCGGTTTCGAAAATAATGGATGCTGGTTATAATATTTATTTTGCTAATAACTCTGCTGTTATTAAGTTTCATAGACGTTTTATCTACAAAGCTGCTAGAGTACATGACCTTTTTGTTCTTGATATATATCCCCCTGTGCTACAACAGCCAAAAGAACTAAATAACATTAATCTACCACATAAAAGAAAACGTATTTCTGAATTGAGTCAGACTTATTTATGGCACTTACGCCTAGGCCATATAAATCTAAATAGGATTTCGAGATTGGTCTCTGATGGACTTTTGAGTTCATTGAAAGTGGAATCACTACCAACATGTGAATCCTATTTAGAAGGTAAAATGACCAAGAGACATTTTCCCTCAAAAGAGAATAGAGCCAGTGATAAGCTAGAATTAATTCACCCTGATTTGTGTGGTCCTATGAATATACAAGTGTCACACCTCCTTTTTTACACACCTACCCCGAAGGATAATGTATAAGGGAGTTTTTTCATTTAAAGTGACATTATTCGAAATGGGATTATTTATTTATTTTTAGAGTCGCCACTTGGGATAGGATTGGCTTTTGGTGTCCCAAGTCACCAGTTTAACTTGAATCCCAAATCGAGGAAAATTTCGACTTCCCAATTGGAGTCTGCGAAACAGAAATTCTGAATAAGGAATTCTGTTGACCCGAGGGAAGGTGTTAGGCACCCCCGGATCCCGTGGTTCTAGCACGGTCGCTTAAATTATTATAAATGGCTAAAATCTGAAATTTTTTACATGTTCCAACCTACAGTGCAATTTTAGGATTATTTAAACGCTTTTAGTTAAAAATTTTAAGAAAGTGAACGTCGTTTAAAAACGTGTTTTTGGATCACGTCACATGAAATGCACCCGGATCCTCGACACATTCTTATTCAACGTTTTGGGATTTGAATTTGGGTTGCATGAAATGCACACCCGTATTTAGGAAGGTAAAATTATTAAAAGCGTGCCTAAAGTGACTAACGTCTTATTATCTTCAGGGAAAGCCGTGAAATTCGCTAAACGGCCCATCCCGGATTCTAAGTATTTTAATATAGTCGTTTATCGAGGGCCCCGCAATTTGTGTGTTTTGTTTGGTGAGGCTCATCTCACTTTATTATTTGAAGGCCAAACTAAAGTGACCTATGATTTTCTATTTATTTTGTCTCTAAAAGGGCCTAATTAATTTGCATTTATAAATTCGAGTCTCAAGTTCAAGTCCGAATTCAAACAAAAGGGAGGACCCTCTTAGTTTGAACCCACCACCTTACTCGAAAGCCCAAATCTATGCTATGTTAAACTATGAATTAAGGTCCCTAAACCATTTTCACAATAATGAATTTTAATAGAGTTTGGATGAGAGTCCATCAAATAGTGGGCCTGTTCAGGGGCCCAAGTTGAGAGTGAATTGGAATTGAGGAGTTTATGCTCCAGCTCTGAAGCTGATTGTAATTGGGCTTCACGTCTGAGACCAGTATGACCAAGGGAGCAAAGTCCAGTTATAACTTGCTTAAATCCCACAATTCAAATTAAACGGGCTCGCACATTCGACTAAATAGGCATTGTTAATTTCTGATTCAATTCCAGTTGAAAACAGAGCTTAACTTATGAATTTTTGGTTTCTTTTCCTGATTTCTATACTATAGCCGTGGATGATTATTTTTTAAGAACTGAAATAAATCACTTTGCCAACTCAATGCGTACAACAATTGAATGAAGGAAAACTTGTCGAAACATGTAAAACCAATCACAATCTAGTCTCCAAAGCTTAAGAGTTGATTTTGAATCTCATTTTTTACACCTTATACCTGGAACATACATAGCTATACTGGTTCTTCGTGTGCATTTAAACAGCATGGTGAGGCTTCGCCCTAAGCTATATGCAAAGCTCTATCAACATAATTCCAGCATATGCTACAACATCTATATATGTACTAAATCTAATGTACTTATATCAAAACAGTCCAGGACAGTCCCAAAACAGTCCTAATTATTACAAATAGTCCTAATTAACACTAATAAGTAATTGCTCAAATGAAAGTTACAACTAAATATTAAGACTAGCAATGACTATAGAGACAGATTCATATGATGACTAGCAATCCTTCATCATTTAATTTCAAAGTTGTTTACACACATTGAGTCAAACTTCAGATAATTGGAGACAAAAGTGTACCTAGAAATGAAGCAAATTAAGAGAAGAAAATAGAGTCAGCAACTTCACAGCAGGACACTAACAGGAATCAACAGCTTGAACTTGTTGTAAACCCAGAATCAATATCAAGTAATCCAGAACCAAATTCAGCCAGTAAACACCACAAAAACAGCTTGAACAACACTCAAAATGACTTGAAATTGAAGCTAGAAATAATAGGGAACTCAGATGAAAACTAGCTCGCAATCAAACTCAAATTTTAAGGCAACATTATTTTTTTTTGGAATTTTCCACTGGATTTTTGTATGTTTTTGGATTTTTGAAAGGAATTAAAATCTAGGAGAAAATTTGAACTATAGAAATGCAGATTCTTAACTTCCTTAGGCTTTGAAATTCAAATTTGAACTTCAGAACTCCAGAACGGGATTTGGAGGGAAGATTAAAAGTTGGAATGTTTTAGGGAACTTTCAGAGTCTAAAACTTGTTAATGAAGGCAAGGGGGTTGCCTTTTATAGGCAAATTTCAGGGGGGAAGCTTCTAGATCCCCCTCACACTTTTTTTCCCTCTTTTCTTTTCAGATTTTATCCCTTAGTCCCTAATTTACTGACTTGTGTTTCAAGTTATCTTACTAAGTTTCCTAGAATTCTAAATTGAACCCCATTCTAGAGTGTTCTAGGCTTTTCCAAATCAGTGGTTTGCAGTATTTTCTTCTATTGAATTACCTATGCTACCCTTTAACTAGGTCTAAAATTACTAACCCACCCCAGCCCTGTTAACTAACCAAACAACTATAGTTAGTCAATATTAAACTAGATACTAATCAGCTATAACCAAACAGAGTTTAAAATTTGAACTAACCAATCTAATTAATTGAAATTGGACTTTAAATTTAAGGAACACTAATATCCTAAGGTCAAAACAATGAATTAACAATTAACTAACAAGTAAAATGAAAACTAAAGTAGAATTCATGTCAACAGCAAACAATCATGCATCGAAGTCAAACATGAATCACACAGAATCCAACAGCATCAAAAATTAAAACAAAATTAACTAAAAATCAGAAATCATGTAGGCAGAATCAACCAAAACGAAAATTAAACTAGAAATAAAAAATTATGATAACAAAATCAATCGAAAGAAAAAAAATAAACAAGGAAGAAAGAAAAGAACAGAAACTCACGGATATGGTCTTCAATGAATTGAATTCGGATTGAGCCCCCAAATAACATTATACGTTTGTTCTTGGAGAGAACAAACGTATAAGGTTATTTAGGAACTCAAATCGATCCTTGGACAGTCTTTAAAAAAAATCCAACAGTCTCTCATAAACCCTAGGTCTAAAATTTTACAAGTTCCGGTTGGATTTGGGGAAAATAGTTTAGGGGTTTAGGTAAAGGAGGGTGAGGGGAGTGTGGGGTGTGAATTTGGTAGGTTTTGGGGGGCGGCGCCGCCGTGCACGGTGGTGGCGGCGCCTAGAGTTTGGAATATTTGAGGTGTTTGGTTGGGATTCGAAAGAAAACAAGGGTGGATTTGTAACGAGGGGGTTGAGATGGTATAGGGGTGTAAGTTTGGGTGTCATTGGACACCGGCCGCCGCCGTAGGCGATTTCCGGCAGAAAGCGGTGGCCTGAGAGTCTCTAGGTTAGAGATGAGAGGGATGAGAGGGTAAGGGGGGTCTGAGGGGGTAGGGTCCGTTAGGACATATATATATCAAGAAACATCGTCAGTTCTCATCCGTTGGATGAGGAAGATCAATGGCTGTGATTAAAACTTGAGGAAACGGGTTCGTTTTGGGACGGGGCAGGCCATGCCGGACTGGGCTATGGGTTTAGGTCATTCAGGGGTCTTGTTTCAATTGGGCTGGATCAAGAATTGGCCCACAATGGTGGCCTGATTTGCATTCCCTTTTCAAATCTTTTATTTATTCTCTTTCCCTTTTTTTTAATTTTTTATTCTCCTTCTTTTGTTTTTTTTTTGTTTTTTTAAAACTAAAATTAAACCCTCACCATTAATTCAAACACCTAATTAAGCTACAATTAGTCTAATATCAATTTCTTTATGACTTTTCTTATATTTGTAAAAAACCTAGTTAGTAGTTAATCTAAAAAATGTAAAAATTAATTTCTAAATGTTCATGCAATTTTGTATTTTTATTTGATTTATCAATTAAAAATGCACACAAAAAATGCAAACAAAACACAAAATCATGCAATTAATTCCTAAAAATTTAAATAATAAAGGAAAATCCTACTTCTAAGAAATTTTATAGGAGTAATTTAAGCGTGGCAAAAATCACGTGCTCACAGCTGCCCCTCTTTGCTCGAAGACACGAAGGGTTTTCGGGCAAAGATAAATGAGCACCATGAAGGATTTTTGCCTGCTCAGCACTCCATGAGAAGCATTTTGAAAACCGTCTGACCAGACCCTGCTTCAAAGGTTGCCTACATATCCTTGGCTATAAAGAAATCAGGTCAGTGTAGTTCTGGAAAGTTTGGTAGCTGGGACTACCAGGAGCTGTGAATTTCACTGCTGTTGTTGCTGCTGTTGCTTGCTGACCTCCTTATTACACCAAAAAGGAAAATCAAAGCTAATCTAGCTATGCCTATCAAACTATGAGTTACACGATTCCTATCTATAATTCTCTTGAAACTTGATCTTGAGTCTTAGCTGATTTTGCTGTGGACTTCGATATGAATCTTGATGCTCGCAAGTTGTAGGTGTTTACTTCTTCATGCAGCATTGGGTTGAAACAGGATCAACGGAGCTTGTGACTCCTATCAGATTTCGAGCAATTCGCATCCTTGTTTGCTTCATATTTGAGTCCATTTCTTTTGTTCTTTTCTTCCTTTCTTTATTCTAGACTGAGACTCATTCCATCGGTTACTTCGCACCTTATGTCTTGAGGTCGACCTGCTTAAGATACCAAAACAAACAAACGAACGAAATTTTCTGCCCCAGTTTTCACTAGGAAAATTTTGTGAGTTAGTTGTGACACATATCTAAGCAATCAAATCAGGATTGTGTATCCTTGTGAATGAATCCAGGTTATGTTGGAAAATGACCGGGTTATGCCGAAAAAGAAAAAGGGTCTCGGGTTATGCCGGGACGGAAAGAAGAAGGATCCTCGGGTTTTGCCGGTATTTGGAAGGAAAAAGCTCCTTGGGTTATGCCAAGGAGATCCTCGGTTTTTTGGCTGGGATTTGAAAAGAAAAAGCTCCTTGGGTTATGCCAGGGAGATCCTCGGTTTTTTGGCCGGGATTTGAAAAGAAAAGGCTCCTTGGGTTATGCCAGGGAGATCCTCGGTTTTGTTTTTTTTTGCCGGGATTTGGAAAGAAAAAGCTCCTTGGGTTATGCCAAGGAGATCCTCGGTTTAAGAAAAAGCTCCTTGGGTTATGCCAGGGAGATCCTCGGTTTTTTGGCCGGGATTTGGAAGGAAAAAGCTCCTTGGGTTATGCCAGGGAGATCCTCAGGTTTTTGGCCGGGATTTGGAAAGAAAAAGCTCCTTGGGTTATGCCAGAGAGATCCTCGGTTTTTTGGCCGGGATTTGGAAAGAAAAAGCTCCTTGGGTTATGCCAGGGAGATCCTCGGTTTTTTGGCTGGGATTTGGAAAGAAAAAGCTCCTTGAGTTATTTTTTTGGCCGGGATTTGGAAAGAAAAAGCTCCTTGAGTTATGCCAGATAGATCCTCGGGTTTTTGGCCGAGATTTGAAAAGAAAAAGCTCCTTGGGTTATGCCAGGGAGATCCTCGGTTTTTTGGCCGGGATTTGGAAAGAAAAAGCTCCCTGGGTTATGCCAGGGAGATCCTCGGTTTTTGGCCTGGATATTTAAGGAATGGGATCCTATGCTACCATGATTTATTTTTCTTTTGGGATTTTCATTTTTATTTCTTTTCTTCTTTCTTTTTATTTTGTTTTCCTCTTTGCATGTTTTCCTTTTTATTTAGCAAAACGCATGAAAGAATTTGGGGGGGAGGGGGGGGGGACTTCCTTTTTGGTCGTTTTCCTGCTGCAGAGCTGTTTCAGCGCTTGCACATTTTATTTCTTTTGGGTTGCACCTGCTTCTTGCACGGTTGCTCTGAATAAGACCTATTTCCAACAAAGAACAATTTATTAGTTTGAAACGGTGGTTGGTTTTGTGGCCTTGATCATCCCAATTGCTTGATCCCGGCCCCATTTTCGTTGAGAACTTTGCTGCTCGTTTGACTTGAGGGTGAATCTCTTTTCAAACCGACGGGGTTCAGCCTTAGGACTTCATAATGACTCGCCTGTGTGGGCTCTAGCCTTTTTACTTTATTCTGCTCTTAGGACCTTTGCCTTTAACTTTCTTTCTTTTCCAATGTCTTTAATTCGAAAGCATCAACCACCATGGTCAATCGGGATTGGACTGATGCGTCCGCTGAGGCTGGGTATTCTCTTCGACTCTTGCCAGGCGGAGCCCTGTGAAACCGGTCCTGCCACCTTTTCTTTGTAATTGTTACGTAATCAGAGTTAAACCGAAAGGGATTCAAAGAAAAGTATGCAAAAGGCAAGCATATGATTTTAAAGAGAAGCGTTCCTTTCGGGGGAAAAGAAGGACTTATCTGGGGTGCATGCTGGCTTCAAATGACATGACATGCTTCTTGGACTGGACGCCCGACCCACACAAACTTTCCAGTTTCTCGTGAACCCATTGATCCTTATTTCAAAACCAGGGAACCTTGCTAGGACTCTTTTAGTGGTGAGATGTCTTCTTGTCGGCCGACATCGCCCTTTGCGGGTTTTCGCCAATCGACCTCTCTCATTTCTCTTCTCACCGTCGCCCGATAGTGCTCTTTGCGATTTTTCACTAAGCGGACTCTCTCATTTTCAGTTTCTCTACTCACCGTCGCCTTATGGTGCCCGTAGGTTTTCACCGATAAGACTCTCTCATTTTATTTCTCTCAATTTGATTGCATCAGATTCCAACAATGATGTTTTCAATTCCCACGCCTTTGTCAATTGATCGGAAGGACTTGGACAAGGTTTTTGGGTAAAAAGGATCTTGGATGGAATTACAACTTTGGAACCATTTTGGTGGGCTCATTGACGAGCCATTATCTCATCTGCCCCAGTTTCATTTTTGGGGAATTGGGATTTTTGTTTTGGTGTGACTGAACCCCAGAGAGAGGCTGCCTACGTATCCTTTCGGAATCAAGTCAGACGTAGTTCAAGGAAACAAATTTTTGTTTTGTTTTGTTTTTGTTTGTTTTTCTTTTCTTTTCTTTTTCTTTTTCTTTTTCTTTTTTCTTTTTTCTTTTTTCTTTTTCTTTTTTCTATTCTATTATTTTCCTT
>NW_017671192.1:168645-240856 GCF_001879085.1 Nicotiana attenuata | reverse complement strand
TCAGCATTTTGAATTCACTTCTTTGTTCTTTTCTTCCTTTCTTTATTCTGGGTGAGACTCATTCGTTTCAGCTACCTCGGATCCTATGCCTCGAGGTCAAACCTGCTCAGACACCAAAACAAACAAACGAACGAAATTTTTCTTCCCCAGTTTTCACTAGGAAAAATTTCGTGAGTTATTTGTGACACATATCTAAGCAATAAAATCAGGATTGTGTATCCTTGGGAATGAAGCCTTAAACTAGGGGGGTTACCAGGTTATGCTGGAATATGACCGGGTTATACCGGAACAGAAAAAAGTCCTCGGGTTATGCCGGGATTAAAGAAAAAGGTTCCTTAGGTTATGCCAGGGAGGTCCACGGGTTATGCCGGAATAAAGAAAAAGGTCCTTGGGTTATGCCAGGGAGATCCACGGGTTATGCCGGGATAAAAGAAAAAGGTCCTTGGGTTATGACAGGGAGGTCCACGGGTTATGCCGGGATAAAAGAAAAGGGTCCTTGGGTTATGCCAGGGAGGTCCACGGGTTATGCCGGGATAAAAGAAAAGGGTCCTTGGGTTATGCCAGGGAGGTCTACGGGTTATGCCGGGATAAAAGAAACAGGTCCTTGGATTATGCCAGGGGGGTCCACGGGTTATGCCGGGATAAAAAGAAAAAGGCTCCTTGGGTTATGCCAGGGAGGTCCACGGGTTATGCCGGGATAAAAGAGAAAAGGTCCTTGGGTTATGCTAGAGAGGTCCACGGGTTATGCCGGGATGAAAGAAAAAAGGTCCTTGGGTTATGCTAGGGAGAGGTCCACGGGTTATGCCGGGATAAAAGAAAAAAAAGGTCCTTGAGTTATGCCAGGGAGGTCCACGGGTTATGCCGGGATAAAAGAAAAAGGTCCTTGGGTTATGCCAGGAAGGTCCACGGGTTATGCCGGGAAAAAAGAAAAAGGCCCTTGGGTTATGCCAGGGAGGTCCACGGGTTATGCCGGGATGAAAGAAAAAAGGTGCTTGCGTTATGCCAGGGAGGTCCACGGGTTATGCCGGGAAAAAAGAAAAAAGGTCCTTGGGTTATTGCCAGGGATGTCCACGGGTTATGCCGGGATAAAAGAAAAAAGGTCCTTGGGTTATGCTAGGGAGGTCCACGGGTAATGTCGGGATTGAAAGAAAAAGGCTCCTTGGGTTATGCTAGGGAGGTCCACGGGTTATGCCGGGATTGAGAGAAAAAGGCTCCTTGGGTTATGCCAGGGAGGTCCGCATGTTATGCCGGGATAAAAGAAAAAGGTCATTGGGTTATGCCAGGAAGGTCCACGGGTTATGCCGGGAAAAAAGAAAAAAGGTCCTTGGGTTATGCCAGGGAGCGAAAGGAAAATGTCCTCGGGTCATGCCGGGGAGGTCCACGGGTTATGTCGGGAAGGTCCACGGGTTATGCCGGGATAAAAGAAAAAAGATCCTTGGGTTATGTCAGGGAGGTCCGTGGGTTATGCCGGGATAAAAGAAAAAAGGTCCTTGGGTTATGCCAGGGAGGTCCACGGGTTATGCCGGGAGAAAAGGGTCCTCGGGTTATGCCGGGGAGATCCGCGGGTTATGACGGGAGAAAAGGGTCCTCGGGTTATGCCGGGGAGATCTGCGGGTTATGCCGGGACTGAAAGACAAAGGCTCCTTGGGTTATGCCAGGGAGGTCCACGGGTTATGCCGGGATTGAAAGAAAAAGGCTCCTTGGGTTATGCCAGGGAGGTCCACGGGTTATGCCGGGAGGTCCACGGGTTATGCCGGGATAAAAGAAAAAGGTCCTTGGGTTATGCCAGGGAGGTCCACGGGTTATGCCGGGAAAAAAGAAAAAGGCCCTTGGGTTATGCCAGGGAGGTCCACGAGTTATGCCGGGAGAAAAGAAAAAAGGTCCTTGGGTTATGCCAGGGAGGTCCACGGGTTATGCCGGGAGAAAAGAAAAAAGGTCCTTGGGTTATGCCAGGGAGGTCCACGGGTTATGCCGGGACATCTAGGGAATGGGGCCCTATGCTACCATGATTTGATTTTTCTTCTTTCTTTTTTTTTTTTGTTTTGGGATTTTTCATTTTCACTTCTTCTTCTTCTTTCTTTCTTCTTCTTTT
The DNA here is from genome assembly GCF_001879085.1 of Nicotiana attenuata. Taxonomy (NCBI): domain Eukaryota; kingdom Viridiplantae; phylum Streptophyta; class Magnoliopsida; order Solanales; family Solanaceae; genus Nicotiana; species Nicotiana attenuata. Next base: position 238,764 of record NW_017671192.1, on the reverse strand, counting down.
CTTCTTATTTATTTAGTAAAACGCATGAAATAATTTGGGGGGCAACTTCCCTTTTTGGTCGGTTCCCTGCTGCAAAGTTATTTCAGCGCTTGCGCATTTCTTTTCTCTTTTGGGTTACACCTGCTTCTTGCGTGGTTGCTTTGAATTACACCTGTTTTAACTTTCAAACAAAGAACAATTTGTTAGTTTGAAACGGTGGCTGGTTTTGTGGCCTTGATCATCTCAATTGCTTGATCTCGGCCCAATTTCTGTTGAGAACTTTGCTGCTTGCTGGCTTTGAGGGTGAATCTCTTTTCAAGCCAACAAGACTCAACTTTTAGGATTTCATGATGACTCGCCCGTGTGGGCTCTGGTCTTTTCACTTTATTCTGCTCTTAGGACCTTCGTCTTTGACTTTTTTTTTTCTTTTCAATGTCTTTGCTTTGAAAGCATCAACCACTATGGCCAGTCGGGATTGGCCTGACGCACCCGCTGAGGCTAGGTATTTTCTTTGGCTTTTACCTGGCGAAGCCCTATAAAACCAGTCCTGCCACCTTTTCTTTGTAATAGTTTCGGAATCAAAGTTGAACCGAAAGGGATTCAAAGAAGAAGTATACAAAAGGCAAGCATATGAGTTTAAAGAGAAGCGTCCCTTTCGGGGGAAAAGAAGGACTTATCTGGGGATGCATGCTAGCTTCAAATGGACATGACAGGCTTCTTGGACTAGATGCCCGACCCGCACAAACTTTCCAGCTTCTCGTGAACCCATTGATCCGTATTTCGAAACCAGGGAACCTTGCCAAGACTCTTTAGTGATGAGATGTCTTCTTTTCGGCCAACAGCGCCCTTTGCGGGTTTTCGCTAATCGACCTCTCTCATTTCTCTTCTCACCGTCGCCTGATAGTGCTCTTTTCGAGTTTTCACCCAACGGACTCTCCCATTTTCAATTTCTCTTCTCACCGTCGCCTTATGGCGCCCGAAGGTTTTCACCGATAAGACTCTCTCATTTTATTTCTCTCAATTTGGACTATATCAGATTTCAACAATGTTGCTTTTCAACTCCCATACCTTTGCCAATTGATCAGAAGGACTTGGACGAGGTTTTGGGTAAAAAGAATTTTGGACAGAAGTACAATTTTGGAACCATTTTTGTGGACTCATGGCCGAACCATTATATCGTCTGCCCCAGTTTCAACTTTTGGGGGAATTGGGATTTTTGTTTTGGTGTGACTGAACCCCAGAGAAAGGCTGCCTACGTATCCTTTCGGAATCAAGTCAAACGTAGTTCAGGGAAAACATTTGTTTTTGTTTTGTTTTTCTTCTCTCTTTTTTTTTCTTTCTTCTTTTCTCTTTTTTTTTTTCAATATTACTTTCGGGTTCCAAAGAGGGTGGCCAAAGGAGAGTAACCGGATCAAAGGGTTTTACGAAGGATTGATAGTTTTTGGGTTGCGGGAAAGAAAGCCTTCATCATTTCAATTGCACAAAAGCCATCACCACAGGAGGCCTAGACGTAATACCTTTTACTGCATCTACATTGACTGCTGCTTCAGGATCATTTCCTTCGATATTCCCCAAATACAGTGCTCCTCTTGGCAATATCTTCCGGATTATGTATGGACCCTTCCAGTTAGGAGCAAATTTTCCTTTGGCTTCCTGGTGACGAGGGAGAATGTGTCTTAACACGAGTTGTCCTACTTCAAAATTCCTGGGACACACCTTCTTGTTGTAAGGGCGGGCCATTCTTTGTTGGTACAACTGCCCGGAGGTGTCCTGAGTACATCACACTCTTTTGTTGTAATGTATGGACCTTTCCAATCCGCGAACCAATTTTCCTTCAATTGTTCCAATTCTTTGTTTTATTTCCTCATGGTTACCTTCTTTGTATCCCGACTCTTGATTCATGATTTCGAAATCTGACAGCGTTTTGGGGTCTAGGCATGAAGTCCGCAAGCATGTCATGTTATTTAAAGCTGCATTATTAGAACTAAAGAGAAGAAAATGAAGCAAAATCAGAAAGAAAAATGAACGAAGAAGTTTTGATTTCATTTTTTGGAATTTTGAAGATAACAGGGTTCACATTCGGGAATTTAAAGACAAGAAAACTACAGGAAACATCCGAGTTACACCCTGGAATAACTCGGGATGCAGAAAAAGTAGCAGGACAGGTCTACCGGGACTCCCGCCTGATCGGGAATGGCGTAGCCTTCCAATTTTGGATTTTAGCATCTGGTCCCATGTAGAGCACCTCAGCGGTGCTAGTCCCTTCTCCCGGCTGGACCATGTGGGCTTCGTAGAGCATTCTCCTCATTGCCCCACGTATTTCCTCACTTTCTTCAGCCGTGAACACCTCATCATCTTCCTTTTTACTGTACTTAGGCTTGACAAAAGTTTCGTACAAATGTACCATCTCATAATCGGCCATTTTCATTTTTTGAAAGAACACTTCGGCTTCCTCAGCACTCACTGGCTTCTTGGACGGAAAGCGCTTTCGAGCGGCATTGTTTACCTCCTGTACATTTGAATATTTCTCAACAGAGGTTTTCCCTGGAAGTTCCCCCGAAATTTCTTTGCCCTTGTATGTAACCACTGTTTGCTGATAGTTCCATGGCACTGCAGAGGGGTCTGTCATTGGCTTCTGTGGTACGCGTCCAATAACACTGGCTCATTCAGCCGAGGCGGCTTAATTGTCCCCCGTACCACATAAGCTCCTTTTGGCACATACATTTGCGTTCCCTTTTTCACTTCAAACTTCCTTGGAGCACTGACAACTAGTGGTTTTTCTTGGCATCCTCGCGGAACATAGAGAATTCCATTCTTAGGAGGTTCCATCTCTGCTTTTGTTTCGGGCTTCTTCTCAGGCTCAGTTTTGACACTTTTATTCTTCTTCTCCCCTTTCTCTTGCTTCGGGGGTACCTTGGGTTTCTTTTCTGCAACGGCAATAGCAATTATAGCTTTTAATGCTGGGTCAAATTCTCTATCTTCACAGATCATCCCGATCACCGGCCCGTTGTTGTGGGCGGGCAACGGATTATTGGTCACATTCGGGGCTTCTTCATCCCTCAACACTATTTTCCCTTGTTCGATCAAATCTTCCACAGCTTTCTTCAATGTCCAGCAGTTATCAGTACTATGCCCTTCAGCTCCTGAATGATAGGCACAGTGGACACCTCGTTGATAAGCTGGAGATTCCGGGTTCTGCCTGTTTTGGGGGATAGGCTGCAACAGATTCATCTGAACGAGCTTCGGGAACAGACTGGAGTAGGGTTCACCAATCGGCGTAAAATTTGGTTGTCTAGTTGGTTCCCGAGGGCGGAAGTTATTTTGCGGTGGTCGGGGATTATATTGGTTCTGGTGAGGTGGTTGATTTCTTTGGAATGGAGGTGGATTTCGGTTAGCTTGTGGTTGCGGTCGGCCGAAAAGTTGAGCATTCATGACCGCATAAGGTGGGGGAGCGTAAGCCATATCAGTGTGAGGATAGTAGTGTTGAGGGGTTCTTTCAGAGAACACCGGTCTAGGAGCCCGGTATCTTCTTCCTCCCGATGCTGCCATCACTGTTTCTTCTTTCTTTTTTCCTTTGGCCATTCCTCCAGACCCGCCTTGGATGGCTTGGGAGGTTGCTCTTATGGCTGACTGGCTCAAGATTCTACCCGTTTTTAGCCCATTCTCTACCATCTCTCCGATTTTTATTGCCTCTGCGAAAGGCTTGCCCATGGCTGACATCATATTCTGAAAGTAGTCTGCTTCCTGGGCTTGAAGGAAAACAGTGACCATCTCTACCTCATCCATTGGAGGCTTCACTCTTGACGCCTGTTCGCGCCACTTAATTGCATATTCGCGGAAACTTTCTGAGGGCTTTTTCTTTAGATTCGCCAAGGAGTTCCTGTCTAGCGCGATGTCTATGTTGTACTGAAATTGTCGAACAAAGTATCGGGCCAGATCGTCCCAAATATGCCAACGCGAGACATCTTGGTCCATATACCACTCTGAAGCGATGCCAATTAAGCTTTCCCCAAAATATGCCATCAACAATTCTCTNGTTCATTGTGACACCGAGGGATGTACCTGAATTCTATCGACTTGAATCGCTTGCCGAGATCCTCCACATGTTGTCGATAGGGAATGAGCTTAACATCTCGGGTCTCCCACTCTCCTTGGGCTTGCCGGATAATCAAATCAGAATCCCCCATGATCAATAAATCTTCAACATCTTGGTCAATTGCCATATTCATGCCCATGATGCAGGCTTCATACTCAGCAGTATTGTTCGTGCAGAAGAACCGAAGCCTGGCTGTAGCCGGGTAGTGCTGACCAGTGGGTGAGATCAAAATTGCCCCAATTCCTACACCTCTAGCATTCACTACTCCATCAAAGAACATTTTCCAAGCACGAGTGTCCTCAGAGATTGCTTCTATTGAATTTACCTCTTCATCTGGGAAGTAAGTGCTCAATGGTTGGTATTCCTCGTCAACCGGATTTTCAGCCAAATGATCTGCCAACGGCTGGGCCTTCATCGCCGTGCGAGTGACATAAACTATATCAAACTTAGTGAGCAGGATTTGCCATTTCGCTAACCTCCCAGTGGGCATCGGTTTCTGGAATATATACTTCAAAGGATCCAACCTGGTTATGAGGTAGGTAGTGTGAGCTTGAAGATAATGTCTCAGCTTTTGAGCAATCCATGTCAAAAGGCACAGCAAGTTCTCTCCAACAGAGTATACTTAGCTTCATAACTGGTAAACTTCTTGCTCAAGTAATAAATTGCCTGCTCTTTCTTCCCGGTTATATCATGTTGCCCGAGGACACAGCCAAAAGAATTTTCTAGGACTGTCAGATACAAGAGGAGAGGTCTACCTGGCTCCGGTGGGACCAAGACTGGAGGATTTGATAGATATTCCTTGATCTTGTCGAAGGCCTCTTGACATTCAGCCGTCCATTTGATTGCTGCATCTTTCTTCAATAGTTTGAATATGGGCTCACATGTGGTAGTCAGTTGAGCAATGAACCGACTGATATAGTTTAACCTGCCCAATAAGCTCATCACGTCTTTCTTAGTTCTCGGAGGAGGTAGATCTCGAATAGACTTTATCTTTGTTGGATCTAACTCGATACCTCTCCTGCTGACTATGAAACCCAAGAGCTTTCCTGACGGGACTCCGAATGCACACTTGGCCGGATTCAGCTTCAAATCATACTTGCGCAACCGCTCAAAGAATTTCCTCAAATCTCGAACATGATCGTCCTGGGTTCTGGACTTGATGATCACGTCGTCCACATATACTTCTATCTCTTGATGCATCATATCGTGGAAGATGGCAGTCATGGCTCTCATATAGGTCGCTCCGGCATTCTTCAGACCAAATGGCATAACCCGATAACAATAGGTACCCCAGGGTGTAGTGAAGGTTGTCTTCTCTGCGTCTTCTTCATCCATCAACACCTAGTGATATCCTGCGTAACAATCCACGAAGGACTGTATCTCATGTTTGGCGCAGTTATCAACAAGGATGTGGATGTTAGGCAAAGGGAAGTTGTCTTTGGGACTTGCTTTATTCAAATCTCTGTAGTCTACGCACACCCGGGTTTTCCCATCTTTCTTTGGCACTGGGACTACGTTGGCCAGCCATGTAGTATACCGGACCACTCGAATTACCCCCGCTTTCAGTTGTTTTGTGATTTCTTCTTTGATCTTATCATTGATATCAGTCTTAAACTTTCTTTGCTTTTGCTGAACCGGAGGACAATCGGGGTAAATTGGCAATTTATGCACCACTAGATCGACGCTCAGTCCTGGCATGTCGTCATATGACCAAGCAAACACATCCTTAAACTCAAACAAGAGTTGAATTATTGCATCTCGGGTTTTCTCATCCGTGTGAATGCTTATTTTGGTTTCCCTGATTTCTTCGGCTGTTCCCAAATTAACCGGCTCAGTATCGTTCAAGTTTGGCTTAGGTTTATTCTCATATTGTTCCAATTCTCGATTTATTTCCCTAAAAGCCTCTTCTTCGTCATAATCCAGTTCTTGGTTCATTATTTCACAGTTAGACAGCGTGTTTGAATCTGGGCATGAAGTCCGCAAGCATGTCATGTTATTTAAAGCCGCATTATTAGAACTGAAAAGAGAAATGAAAAAGAAAAATAACAAAAATCAGAAAGAATAAAGAGAAAATGGACGATGAAATATTGATTTCATTTCTTGGAATTGGAAAGATAACAGGGTTTACATTCAGGAATTTAAAGACAAGAAACTAAAAGAAACATCCGAGTTACACCCTGAAATAACTCGGGATGCAGAAAAAGTGGCAGGGCTAGTCTACCAGGACTCCCGCCTGATCGAGAATGGCGTAGCCTTCCAGTTCTGAAGTTTAGCACTTGGTCCCATGTATAGCACCTCAGCGGTGCTAGTGCCCTCCCCTGGCTGAACCATGTGGGTTTCATATAATATCTTTCTCATTGCCCCACATATCCCTTCAATCTCTCCGGCCGTAAAGGCCTCATCCTCTTCTTCATTGTATTTTGGCTTAACAAAGGTCTCGTACAGATGTGGCAGTGGCTGTGGCAAGACCCACCCTTCCTTCTTTCTCTCATCAGCCCATTGTACATCTTCTGGGCCAGGCAGGAAACCTATTCCGAAGAACTTTTCAGTTGTAGATAGAGTCACGGGCTCAGATATCCCTTGCAGAGCTTTTCCAAGGCCCTTGCCCGGCCTGAAACCGTGTCTGATCATCTCCTTAGCCACCATAATCGAAGCATTGGACAGGAAAGGTTGGGGACAAGGACTTCCTTCTTCGTACTGATCCGCCACCACAATTTCAAAAGCTTGATAAACAATATGTTCACTTCCTTCCCTCGCTTCCAAACATGGGATAGATGGGTCCCGATAAATGGACTGCTCGTCTTCTCCGTGGACCACAATTTCCTGATCGTCACACTCGAATTTCACCATTTGGTAGGGTGGAGGGTACAGCTCCCGCAGAATGGATCCAGGGCCTTCCCAGAAGAAAATTGTATGATGTATCCATGTCCAGCACCTGGAAATTCACCTCGAAGTCCACCAGGCCTATAGTCAATATTAGATCAATTTCTCCGACGGTATCCCTTTTAATGCCATTGATAACTATGATTTTAACACGTTTTATGCCCATACTTGCCTATGCTTTATGTATTAATTGTCATAAAATAGACCCATTACAAAGTGCGCTTGATTGCAGGTTTGAGCGACAAGATGACGAAAGTCAAAAATCAGCTCGAAACGGAGTGAAACCTGCTCAAGTGTCAAAACTCATTGAAGCAGTGACAAAAGGACCTAGCGCGGACCGCACTGATTTGCTGCGCGGCCGCGCTAGAAGATTCAGAGATCATCCATTTCAGGGGTTTCCATGCGCGGTCAGCGCTCTTTTCCACGCGGTCGCGCTTCATTGTTGTGCGGTCCGCGCCCATTAGCCTGCGCGGCCGCGCTACCTCTTTTGTGCGGTCCGCGTCTCCAGCTTCAGTAGTGAATGATCGAAGGCCAAGATCCCTACGCGACCGCACTGCATTTCTGCGCGGTCCGCGCCAGCCCCGCATGGGGTATTTTTGTCCAGCTTTTCTAGCATAGTATAAATAGAATATTTTATTATTTCTAGGTCAAGTTTTAGATACCAGATAGCAGCAGCACTCGTGAGACGCAAGTTTTAGCCTATTTTGGGCATTTTCATCTTGCTTTGTCGTGGATTCTTGTAGATTAACATTCTAGTTAATTAATATGTTGAATTTATCTACTACTTCTTCAATTTCTGTTGCTACTATGGCTAGCTAAACCCATTAGCTAGGGTTGTGGCTCAACCCTAGTATGGGTAATTAATGGGTGTGATTGTTTAATGCTTGAATGATGTTGGGTGTTTGATATTTGGGTTAATTTTATGTTTTAACTAGGATTTGGTGGTTGCAAACACTAAGTCTAGCTTAGTGAGTCTTGACTCTTCATGAGAAAGAGTGTCTATGACTCCAAAATTAACCCAACAAGGAATTGGGATGGACCCATGAGAATGATAGTCCCAATTAACGGGTAAAGCCTCGAGAGAGTAATTACCCAAGTTGAACCCTAAGTTGCTTGGCTTGTTAGCCTACCCAACTGGTCTCGAGAGAGTCAATTGGGCAAAATTACTCTTTCTACCAAGAGGTGTGAGAGTGAGAGCAATCGTGCAACGGTTATAGCATAAGCCCCATAATCATCATTCTTGTATTAGGAATCTCTACCCGTTAGTTGACCACCTAGGTAAATGCCACGACCCTAGTGCCTTTCTCTATCTTGCATACAACCTAGAATTAATATCTTAGCATAATTTAGATATAATTAGTAATTGTTAAATTCTAGTCGATAATCATAAAAACCCAAAAATGATAGAAGATCAATTAGAAGCAAACACGCATTTCTAGACTAAGCAAATATCCAACTCCCTTTCTAGCTCCCTGTGGAAATTGACCCCGATACCACTATTGGGTAAAAGTATTAGCGCCCACTCTTCCTAAGGTCGAGTCCGCTGCGCGATAATCACTTTTTGGCGCCGTTTCCAGGGAGCTTACGGTGTTGACTATTTGTGTAGCTAGTTTTGTGTTTTGCTTCTCTTTCCTTCTTTTTACTAACTTTATCTGTGTTGATCCATCAGGTACACATGGCTCTAAACGGAAATGACCCTCTTGGCAATGCCTTGGCGGGGGAGGAGGTTGAAGATGTTGAGCAAGATGAGCTTCCGGTACCTCAAGTACCACGGAGAGGTCGAAATACCAATGCTAATGTACATGACAACAATCCTATTCCAGACCCTCCTCCGCCACCGCCAAGAGCAGTCCCAAGAGTTCTTCCTAATCAAGGGTACACGAATGCCATCGTTCCTCCCCGAATCCGGGCGGGGAACTTTCAAATCACAAATGTCATGTTGACCTTGCTCGAGCAAAGGGGATATTTTACGGGCGCCTCCGACCAAAATGCATACAAGCACTTGAAGGGGTTCGTAGATACTTGCTGGGGCAGCAAACAAACAAACGTGTCAGAGGATGCGTTGAGATTGAGGCTTTTCCCGTTTTCTCTTCGGGGCAAAGCGTTGGACTGGTTAGAAAGGTTACCAAATCATTCTATCACCACATGGGATGAATTGGCCGACAAATTTATTGCCAAGTTCTTTTCTCCAAGTCATATGGCGGCTCTTCAGGACGAGATTCTAGCCTTTAAGCAAATGCCAACGGAGCCATTGCATGAGATCTGGGAGCAATATAGAACAATGGTGAAGGAGTGCCCTAACAACGACATGATTGAGGCGATGATCCAGCAGACTTTCTATAGGGGCATCAACACCACGAATCAGTGCATTGTGAACTAATTGGCCGGTGGGAACTTTATGAAACTTTCTTACCAAGAGGTATGTGACGTACTTGATGAAATGGCGGACACTTCTTCGGCATGGCAAAGCCGAGCGAATGTACCCCAAGGTGACCTCACGGTCATCCATTTGCACAAGGAGTTGAGTGATCANGCTCTTGGGAGAATCTTATGATAGAATCCCTGAAGAGCCTAATACAGAACCTATTAATTACGACGAAGCACTACATGATACAGATGCTGATAAATGGGTTGATGCTATGAAATCTGAAATGGAGTCCATGTACTCAAATCAAGTCTGGGATCTTGTAGAACCACCTACTGGAGTCAAACCCTTAGGTTGTAGATGGATCTATAAGAAAAAGAGAGCAATGGATGAAAAAGTGCAAACTTTTAAAGCTAGGCTTGTCACAAAAGGGTTTAATCAAAAAGAAGGGATCGATTATGAGGAAACCTTTTCGCCAGTAGCCATGCTTAAATCCATAAGGATTCTCTTATCCATTGCGGCTCATTACGATTATGAGATCTGGAAAATGGATGTCAAGACCGCTTTTCTAAATGGAAGTCTTGATGAGTGCATCTATATGGCACAACCAGTTGGTTTTATAAAAAGTGGGAATGAGCACATGTTGTTTAAATTAAAGAAATCCATTTATGGATTGAAACAAGCTTCTAGGGCATGGAACACTTGTTTTCACGCATCGATTAAGACATTCGGTTTTGATCAATGTGAAAATGAGTCTTGTGTCTATAAGAAGTGGAGTGAAGATAAAGTTACATTTTTGGTCTTGTACGTAGATGATATTTTGCTCATAGGAAACAATGTGAGCATGTTGAATTCAATAAAGGAATGGTTGTCCTCACGTTTCGATATGAAAGACTTGGGACAGGCAGCACATATCCTTGGGATCAAGCTTATGCGAGATCGCAAGCAAAGGATAATAGGCTTGTTCCAAGCACTTTATATTGGAACCAAGAAGCCATAAAAGAAGTAAGCATATTGAGCGTAAATATCACTTAATTCGGGACATAACACAAAGAGGTGATGCAAGAGTGTTGAAGATTGCGTCGGAGGATAATTTGGCAGACTCGTTTACAAAGAGCTTGACACAGAAGATTTTTGACAAACATGTAGAAGGAATGAGTGTTAAAATATTAGACGCATGGTTATGAGTCTAAGTGGGAGATTGTTGGGATATACTATTAACCATGCGGTTTAGACATAGTATTATATTTTGTTCTTTATGAAACAATTGTTTATTTAATTTATTCAATTCAATAAAGCACTATTTTAAATAGATCATTTGTAACATGTGTGTTCTTTTGATTATGTAGTAGACAATTTAGTGTATGGAGTCTTAGCTCATACACAGAAGATTAAATTATTGGTTCTCATAATTAATAAACTATGTTCACAATCGAAGATATTATCGGACAAAATATCTTGATGATTGTAGCACAAGATTATTGTATAATTTGTCTTGATTATGGGAGTAAGTCTACTCCAACTTCTTGTGCTAGTATACTCAGTGTATATTGAACGGACCAAGTAGAGAAAATGTATTTTTGTACTGAATACATATAAAACACTTTCTCTAATTCATTAAATGAGCTTATACTCCTAATCTTGATATAATTATTATGATCAATGTAATTTGTTTATTGTTTTGATTTATCAAAAGGTACGACTATATTTAGAGTTAGTATATGCCTAATAAATTGGACAATAACAAATAACATTTGTGAATAATAATTAGTTGATAGAATCCATGACTTGGTTTTTGGGTTTGATAATACCCCTTCATATAAGCTTATAAGTTTTTATGTGAAAACCCGGCCGGTGGATTTTGTATCCGTCACATGAGATAGTTTAAGCGGAATTATAAAGGATTTAATTAGTTGATTGAATTAAATTTTCAGTGATTTAATTTAATTAACTGGTATTTGAAATCTTAACATGGGGGGTTAAAATAAGTGTTAATGAATTTTTGAAATTCATATTGAGGAGTTCAATTGCAGTTTTTTAGTGGAATAAATTGCAATTAATTATAGTAGGATCTAATTCTTGCCTACTTCGAATTAGTATTATAATTAGTAGCCTCTTATTATTTCTGTGATCCCTGCTATACCTAGTAATAACCTGGACAAACTTGGGTAAAAAGTAGCTTGGGAGAAAAGTTACCTTTTTGAGTTGGAGTAGGATTCTACTTATGGAATCCTACTCCACACGTTTTTTAGCCTATTTTTAGGGCTTAATTTCGTGTATAAAAACAGACAGGTTTCTCCTGTTAGCTACCCCAGAGTTGTATTGTTCTTGCCCACCCAAAAGCAAAATTGTTCAAGGTTTTACTAGGCATATAGCAGAAGACTACAACCCTCGATTCTTGCTGCTTGGAGAATTTGTGCAACTATTTCAAGAGGTTAGTGTTCTTGATCTCGTTATTATTGCGTTGTCTAGTTTACATGTAATTGATGCCTGATTGTATGCATGCTTCCGCTGCGCATGTTCTAACATAAACAACAGGCCTTCTGTTAAATAATTATTTTCTTTACGGAATATTTAGGAGCAAGAAATGAAGAGAAGGAAAGGTGAAGAGAATTTATTAATGGGACCTATGTTTCCAAGGCTTCGCGTTAATGATACAGAAAAGGGAGGTCCAAGAGCACCTCCAAGGAACAAAATGGCCCTTTATGAGCAGCTCAGTATTCCTTCACAAAGATTCAAACATGGGGTTTTGCATAATCCTAATAATGCTAATTTGCAGGTATACAAAGTGTGAAAAGTCATCTCTATTTGCTGAGTTTATATGAGTAAATTATGAGATTTCGTTAAAGTTGTCAATAGAGTTGGAGATTTACTTTGTCTAGTTTCTGATGGTTTACTGTTATTATTAGTAGCTTTTGATTTTAAAAACTAGACCTTTTTTTTTAATGACGGTGGTATTCGGGTCGGCTTGTGCCCACCTCGTTCCATCACCCACTACCTTAACTATGCCACCAAAAACTTAGGCACATAAGAAGCAATCACCTAGTATTTTTGCCACTTGGATCAGTGTTGTCAAAGGCGCGCTTAAACCCTGAAACGAGACTCAAAACATGTTGAGCGCTTCGCCTTGCTTAGCGGACGCTTCGGTGTCGTCATCAAGGGATCTACCGCATACTTTTCCTTGCCAACGAGTGTGATCCTGAAGAGGTGACAATAAATAATTGATAGTTCATTTTGTCGTAATTGTTTTCAATTTCTTTGTCCATATATTTGTTATTGATGCTTATAATCTATTAGTTTTGGACTGCACATACATATTTGTATTTTCTCCATTTGCGCCTTTCTTCATGAAATCCCACGCTTTATTGTGTTTTGCACTTAAAGCCCCAACGTATCTTAGAGCTTTTTTGCGCTTTTTGCCTTTGATAACACTAACTTGGATTTGAACGTGAGATATTAGACCTTTTAAAGATAAATGAATTCTTCTGTTTCCTCTTTGAAATCTTATGTTTTTCCTTTGTACTCAGAAAGTACTCTTAGCTGGTTGTTTATGGTACAGGGTAGAATATTTGTTTTTGCTTTGACTTAGTTACTAAATTGTAGTGCATTGCTTTGAGAATTATAACAGAATCAACTGTCTTTACTTTGTGATAGCATTTAAAATCTTGTATTTGATTGGCCAATGTGCAAGCATGCTAGGCACTGGATATGCACATTATTCTGTTAACCCCTTTCTCCAGCGACTGTTTTTTGGTTTTCGGGGAAAAGGTTGGGATGGGTGTGCAACTGTGCATTGACAGCACTTTCCTTGGCTTGGTTTGCAGAGTAACTGAATAACTACGAAGTTAAGTATTAACTCGAAATCCTGAAGTTCCTCACCTTGTGCTCCTGCAGGACGTTATTGAGCTAGTATATGTGATTAGCATTCTCTTAAAGGTACTAGCTCATCCAATCAAGTACTCCCTCTGTTTCAATTAGAGGTGGCAAATGGGCGGGTTGGGCTGAATTTGGGCGGGTCAAAATGGGTTAGGTCAATAAATGGGTTATTGCCCAACCCAACCCAAAGTGTACTTGGGCTAAGATGAGCTGGGTCAAGATGGGCTAAACAATAGGTCATAACCCAACCCGTCCAACCTGACCCATGTTTTAGAACCATGGTCATCTTGCATTAAAAAACCTTTTACCTTAAAATGTATAAGTTGAAAAAAATTTTGTGAGTGGGGGTGGATGGGTGGTGCAGAAAAACGAAAAAACAGAAAACAGAAAATTGAAATTAAAAAAAAGGTTAAAAAAAAATTTGAGGGGGTTTGCGCGTGGTGGGGGTGGGGTGGGTGGTGCAGGAAAAAAAAATTAAAAATACAAAAAAAAAAGTTAAAATTTTTTTTAGTGTGTTTGCGGGGGTGGGAGGGGGGGGGCGGTGGTGCAAAAAAATAAAAGAACAGAAAATTGAAAATACAAAAAAAAAAAGTAAAATTGGGGCAACTAAGTAAATTTCTAGATAAGTTGGGGTGAGATCCCTTTATTTTGGGTGAGTTTCATGGGTTGTATTTGGACTGCTTAATGGGTCAGAATGGGCTATAAAAAATAATGGGTTAACTTGGGCTCAGTCCAAATTGACCCATGAGCTAAAATGTTTTTAGCCCAACCCATTAATCTCTGCGCGAGTTGGATGGGTTTGGGCTCAAATTGCCACCCCTAGTTTCAATTTAAATGACACACTTTTTTTATTAGTCTGTTCCAAAAAGAATGACATATTTCTATATTTGCAAACAATTTGATTTTAACCTTTTCATTTTACTTACTTTACCCTTAGTGAGAAGATTTTATAGCCATACAAATGTCATGGCCCCACAAAGCTTTTGTCCTTAAGCTTTTAGGACCACATATTTCACAAGCCTTCTTCTTTTTCCTTAAACTTTGTGTTAAGTAAAACTACATCATCTAAATTGAAACGGAGTAAGTATATGGGTTTGCATTTACTTGCTTTGTTTATTCTCATTGTTTATGAATATAAAGATACCATACTCACGTACTAACGGCATCAAACTGTGGTCTTAATTGAAGCTATGGTATTCCCATTGGGCAGTTTAGAGGTTTCATGATGTTAACTGTCTCATTCTGGATTTAATTTATATTAATTGTGCATGGGTGAATGGCGATCATAACTCTTGTGGATGTTTAACTTTGTGACCTGACCGATTTAAGCAATTAGATTGTCTAGGCAAATGGACGTGAAAGAGATGTATTTTTCTCAGCACAACTTCCTCCATCAAGACATCCTGCTGATAAGCCACATTCCTGCAGTTCAAATTCAAAAACTCTGTAACGACTGAAGATGAAATTAGGAAAGTATGAGATAGGGTATTTTTATATTGGGTGTAGAAGCTTCTATGGGTTAAGTTCTATGGGCCAGTATGAACGAGTAAACATTGGGCCCAAATTGATAATAGAGTCGGTGGCCCACTTGTAGCAGCCCAACCAACAATAACAAACAATAAATACGCAGATGGAGGAAAGGAGCAGTAGTCAATTTTCCGGTAATTCGGTTACTCCCTAACAAATTCCTTTCTCTCTTCTATCTCATTTCTCTCTATTCTCTCTCGATCCTAACCTCATTTTCTCTTCTCAATTCACAGGTATTTCCATGGAGTTATCAGCTAGGTCTATTGTGATTAGCTAGATCTGCTGTAATTCCAGTTGATGTAACCAATTGCTCCATTGATCAATAAAGCTTCTTCTTTTCATTTTGTCTCAATTACTATAATCCATACTAGTTCATTACAGATTTGGTATCAGAGCAAGTCCTGGCACCATGACAGTACCAGAAACTAGAGCTAAAGCTACAGAAGAAAACATAAAAAAATTGGAGAATCAATTAGAGAATTACATGTCAGAGACGAACAAAAGGCTGGAGTCCAATGACTCAAAAATGGATGAACTACATCACAAGTTCGACATAATGATGGATAAAATCTTCGTCAATAAGGACGGAATTCTGGGAAGCGCGCCATCAGGAAGTCACCAGGCGGAAGGTTCTGGAAGCAGGGTAAGAATGGTGGAGCCTCACGAGCAGCCTATGAGGAGATATCACTCGAGCAGTTCTGCTTCAAAGGTAGACTGTCCATACTTTGAAGATGGTGATCCTAGGTCGTGGTTGAGGAAATGTGAAAGGTACTTCCATTATAATCACATCTCTGATCCTTAGCATAAACTTGAAACTGTTGTTCTTCATTTGAATGGAAAGGCTGAGTCATGGTACTTTTCATACCAAGTGAGTAGAGGTGTGGTGAGATGGCCAAACTTTGTGGAGGAAATCTGCAAAAGATTCAATGATTCAGATAATAGCAATCTTAACCTGCTAGGAAGATTTAAAAGAATTGAACAAGTGGGGAGTGTTACAGAATACCTAGAAAAATTTGAAGACCTAAAGACTTGGGTATTGATTAAACACCCTACCATCCCTGAAGAGTTCTTTCTAGGGTTCTTCATTGAAGGGCTTAAAGAAGAAATTCGACACACAGTTAAAATGTTGGACCCCTTTTCTTTAAGCCAAGCAGTTGAGAAAGCTAGACATAAAGAAGAGTTACTAGAAGCAGTGAGCAGAAGGAATAAAGGAAGTGTGGGAAGGGGCACTAGTCAGTATAGTTTGACTCCTGGTACTTCAGGGAGTAGAGCTTCTAATTTTACCCCAAAAGAAGGCAATCCTAACTCTGCCATCTCAGGGAATAAATTGTTTGAATCTAGAAAAGTTAGGGGAGAATGCTACAAGTGTGGAGAAAAGTACTTCCCAGGTCACAAATGCAAGGATAAACAGTTGAATGCATTGTATGGGATAACTCAACAGGAAGAAGTAGAAGAAGAACATAGAGTGGAGGAAATAGAGAGAACACTAGAGATTCCTGAAGAAGTAATTGATGAAGCCATTAGTTTGAATGCACTATCTGGCACTATTACTTCTAACACTATCAAATTGAAAGGGATGTATGGGAAGCAAGGACTGATTATACTAGCTGACAGTGGTAGTACTCATAGTTTTGTTGTCGGTAGCACTGCTAAACAACTAGGCTGTGCAATCCAAGAGGATGCTCCTATGAGAGTAACAACTGCTAATGGGAGTCATTTGATGAGCTACTATTCATGCCCTCAGTTCAAATGGAAGATACATGGCATTGAGTTTGAGCATAAACTCAGGTTGTTGGACATTGGTGGTTGTGATATGGTGTTAGGTGGAGATTGGATGAGAAAACACAATCCAGTACTCTTTGACTTTATTGAGTACAGGCTGCAGGTTAGTGTCAAGGGTAAAAGGGTGGATCTGAAAGGGTTCTCTGAAGAGGGAAAACTACAAGCTATGACAGCCTCTGGGGTCAAACAACTTTTGAAGAAAGGGCAGGTGATATGGGCACATTTATTTACAATAACAGTTACATAAATGAAGGAGGCTACAGCCATACCTGCAGAGATCAAATCTGTATTGGAGAATTTTTTAGGAGTATTTGCAGAACCCAAGACCTTACCACCAAGCAGGGAGCATGACCACTTCATTCCATTGAAACCTGATGCAAAACTAGTCAGCATCAGACCATACAGGTACAACTATTTCCAAAAAAATGAAATAGAAAAACAAGTTAATGAAATGCTTACTAATGGAATTATTCAGCCAAGTCATTCACCATTTTCATCCCCATTTCTCCTTGTTAAAAAGAAGGATGGGAGTTGGAGATTTTGTATTGACTATAGAGAGCTTAACAAAATGACTGTTAAGGATAAATTTCCTATTCCCTTAGTAGATGATCTAATGGATGAGCTTAAGGGATCTTGCATCTACTTTAAGATTGACCTTAGGGCTGGTTACCATCAAATAAGAATGGAGAAGGGTGATATATTCAAAACTGCATTTAGAACTCATTTAGGGCATTATGAGTTCAAGGTCATGCCTTTTGGCTTGACCAATGCACCTGCTACCTTCCAAAGTCTTATGAACCATGTTTTCAAGCCTGCCTTGAGGAAATTTGTGCTAGTATTTTTTGATGATATTTTAGTTTATAGTTCTTCTGTGGAAACTCATGCATTACATCTCGGAAAAGTAATGGAAGTCTTACAGAAAGAACAGTTGTATGCCAAGCTGTCCAAATGTTCTTTTGGACAAGATAAGTTGGAATACTTGGGGCATATAATATCTGGGAAGGGGGTATCAACTGATCCTTCTAAGATTGAAGGCATGGTGTCCTGGACTGTTCCAAAGAATGTGAAAGCTCTTAGGGGTTTCCTAGGGCTTACTGGTTACTACAGGAGGTTTGTCAAATCATATGGTATCATTAGTAGACCACTGACTAATCTACTGAAGAAGAACTCATTCCAATGGAATGCAAAGGCAGAAGTGGCTTTTCAGCAATTGAAAGAAGCTATGGCATCAGTACCAGTATTGGCTTTAGCTGACTTCACCAAGCCATTCATTGTGGAGACAGATGCCTGCTCCACTGGCATGGGAGCTGTGTTGATGCAAGAGGGCAGATCTATATCCTATTTCAGTAAGGCCTTAGCTCCCAAAAACAGGGGTCTCTGTACATATGAGAAGGAGTATATGGCCGTGTTAGCTGCAGTGGACAAGTGGAGACATTATCTCCAAGGAGGACATTTTATTGTCAAGACAGATCATCAGAGTTTGAAATATCTCTTGGAACAAAAAGTGACTACAGCATTGCAACAGAAAGGTCTAACCAAGCTGATGGGGTTAGATTATGAAGTGCAATATAAGAAGGGGTAGATAATAGAGTAGCTGATGCTCTTTCAAGGAGACAAGATGAAGAAAGCACCCTACTGGCTATGTCTACAACTCAAGCTACTTGGTTACAAGAAGTGAGCCTAAGCTATGAAACTGACCCCGTGTCCTTACAACTGTTGAGTGAACTGGCCATTGCCCCTGATAGTAATGTAGACTATTCATTACACCGGGGAATTATCAGGTATAAACAAAAGATCTATATTGGGAAGAGCACTGAGTTAAGACATAAGATACTAGAGGCACTATACCAATCACCATTAGGGGGTCATTCAGGGCAACAAGGGACCTACAGAAGAGTGCAATCTATATTCTACTGGCCTAACATGAAGACAGAAGTATGTAAATGGGTTAGTGAGTGTGATGTGTGTCAAAGGGTGAAGTCAGAACAAGTTCACTCTCCAGGTTTACTACAGCCCTTACCCATACCCAATCAAGCCTGGAAAGACATGTCCCTGGATTTTGTAGTAGGGTTGCCTCAGTCAGGCCATAAAAATGCAGTCTTGGTGGTGGTTGATAGATTAACCAAGTATGGGCATTTCCTACCTCTTAAGCATCCATTCACAGCTCAAGATGTAGCAGAACTATTTCTTAAGGAGATTTATAGACTACATGGGCTTCCTAAGACTATTGTATCCGATAGAGATGCTATTTTCACTAGCCATTTCTGGCATCATCTCTTCAGGACATTGGGTACTAAACTCAATATGAGCTTAACTTACCACCCTCAATCAGATGGTCAGACTGAGAGGCTCAACAGATGCATGGAGACCTATTTGAGGGCTATGATTTTCAACAATCCTAGAGAATGGGCTAAATGGCTCCATTTGGCAGAATGGTGGTACAACACCAACTACCATAGCTCACTTAAAACTACCCCTTTTCAGGCCCTATATGGTTATCCCCCGGCTCAGTTACAATTAGGCTCTTTGCCTAACACTGGTCGACACCCAGCTGGAGTATGCTTAGCACAGAGACAACATTTATTACAGACACTCAAAGACAATCTGACTCAAGCTCAGTCAAGAATGAAGTTTTATGCAGATCGACTCAGAACTGAGAGAACCTTTGACGTTACATCCAGTCTTCCACATATCTCAGTTGAAGAAAAGGGTTGGCCCAGCTATCAATCCTCAGCCAGAACCTCCGATTTGTGACAGTACAGGTCGAGTCTTGATTCAACCTATGGCTATTTTGCAGCGCCGAATGATTAAAGTGGATAATGGGGTTCGTGTGAAAGTTTTGATTCACTGGACTAATTTGAGTGAAGAAGAAGCTACATGGGAAGATTGGGGTTACATTAAAGGTCGATTTCCAGAGTTTGTGGCTCAGCAAAAACCTTGAGGACAAGGTCATTCTTTGAAGAGGAAGGGATTATAACGACTGCAGATGGAATTAGGAAAGTATGAGATAGGGTATTGCTATATTGGGTGTAGAAGCTTCAATGGGCTAAGTTCTATGGGCCAGTATGAACGAGTAAACATTGGGCCCAAATTGATAATAGAGTCGGTGGCCCACCTGTGCCAACCCAACCAACAATAACAAACAATAAATACGTAGATGGAGGAAAGGAGCAGTAGTCAATTTTTCGGTAATTCGTTACTCCCTAACAAATTCCTTTCTCTCTTCTATCTCATTTCTCTCTCTTCTCTCTCGATCCTAACCTCCTTTTCTCTTCTCAATTCACAGGTATTTCCATGGAGTTATCAGCTAGGTCTATTGTGATTAGCTAGATCTGTTGTAATTCCAATTGATGTAACCAATTGCTCCATTGATCAATAAAGCTTCTTCTTTTCATTTTGTCTCAATTGCTATAATCCATACTAGTTCATTACAAACTCCGTTGCTTCCAGTTGATTCTAATAAGAATACAGGAGAGGATGACTTTAGAGTTCCCGTTTTTATTAACTCCAAGGTGGGTCGAGGAAGAAGGGGTCGCTGATGGCTGACGATGGAACCCAAGCCCTAATTTTGTGAACCCAAGCCCTAATTTGTCGAAGGAGAACTGGAGAAGAAGGGCGCTGCTCGTATCGTGAGAAGTGTTTTAACCCAAGCCCTAATTTGTCATTTTAGACTTTTAGTAATAAACAGATGCCTTTTCTTGCGTTATATTCAAATAGCGACGCCTCGAATCGCTTCTCGCATCACAACGCCTCTCACTATAAAGGCAAAGGCGCTCGCTTTTCTTCATCGCAACGCAACAGACCAGGAATGGAGACACTGCCTCGCATCGCAACGCTACACGCTTTTAGCGCTTAGCGAGCGCTATTTATAACACTGAGAGGACCCCTGATAGTACTTTTGGCATATGTTGATAATGATGATTCTTCTCTCCTTGTGAAGGATGCTGCATCAGAAGAGCAGATAATTCCTAATAATAATCATATTAATGATACAGAATTAAAGGAAGACAAGGCATCTGAATTATTACAAACAAGAAATGTGGACCAGGGTGACAACTTATCAGAGACTTCCATGGTGGAATTTATATCTGGCATGGAATGTACATATCTCCTGATGATGTTGTTGGAATGATGGGGCAAAAACATTTCTGGAACGCAAGAAGAGCTATTTCCAAGTAAGTTCAACCGGTTGGTGTTGGCTTGGTGAATGATAAATGTTTGAGCTTGCCATTTGAATTTTATGTCATGTCAAACATGAGTTCTGCCATCTTTTTCGTACTTCTACTGAAACATTCTTGCATGTTGTAACAACATTATGTGTTCTCTAAACGTATGGCATGTTCTCTTCAAATATTTAGGTCTACTTTATTACTATGTCACTTGCTATTCAGAATGATTCCAAAGGATATTTATCATTTGTTAGACATCTCTTCCTAGTTAAATTCTGCTTAAATTTTACATTTCAACTGCAGTTTGTTTTATAAGAGGAACCTTGTCAGATAAGTGTCATTTTAGCCAAAAATTTGGTCCAAAATAAGTGTCATTTTAAGAAACCAAGAAAGCATTATTTTTTTCCATTTTTACCCTTGTTCCCATAATTGATCTATTCAATTTTCTAACAAGTCTTTTCCTGCTTATTTACATTTACTTCGTTTGCTAGGAGTAGATTAAAGAGGGGTTTTCCTAGGCTGTTGAATTAACTTACGTCATAATAATTTCATTTGAATGCTGTTATAAATTTTATTTTATCTCCTTTCATCATTCTATTATAAATTTATTTTTGAAAAACAATAGAGAAGGGGAGCTTTGGCGTAACCTGTAAAATTGTTGTCATGTAACCAAGACGTCACGGGTTCAAGCCGTGGAAACACCCGCTTGCAAAATACAGGGTAAGGTTGCGTACAATAGACCCCTGTGGTTCGGCCCTTCCCCGGACTCTGCGCATGGCGGGAGCTTAGTGCACCCTGCACCCGGCTGCCTTTTTTTTTTTTGAAAAACAATAGAGCGGTGAAAAATCGATAGATAGTTGAAGACTCAAATTGAGCGAGGTCAACACAGAATATTGTTGTTGAAGACTCATTTGAGAGTTCAAGACTCAAAAAATGTAAGGAGTTAGATAGAGATAGTTGAAGATTCAAAGAAAAAAGTTAGATTAGACTTAGACTTAGATGTAATGAGAATAAACTTTTGAGGAAGAAGAATTACATTAAAAGCTATTCAACCCTTATAACATAATGAGATCTAAAATTGTTGATGAGCTTGTTACTGTGGTTATGAAGAATTTCCTACTTTGATGTTCCAATCATGCATGATAAAAATCATGCCAACAAATTTTGATAAGTACAATATTCCACATCTTAATAAAGAAATATGAGAAAGAAAAGGCTAGCTTCCTACTCAAACAAAATATGATCCTGAATTGGTACAAGAAATTCTAAATTATTTAGTCTAAATTTGTTCATAATTTCGGCAATGATGGTGTGGATGCGATCACTTACTTAGCGTTTCGTTTTTAAAAAAGAAATTGATAGTGTAATTTTAATTGCTTTTTTTGAATGCCCAAACGTCTAATTTTATTGATTACGATACGTTGGTTTTGAAATTAAGATTAATTATAGAATTTTTTTGTTGACTTGGATTGCCACTGGAAGGGTGGGTGTCAAATTTTGTTGAGCTAATTCAACTTTATGGGTAGAATAAACATCAAAATATCTCTTTGTTTCTTCTTCTTATACTTTTCTATGTAAAAATGATTGGTATAACACCCAAAGCAAAGATGTCAAAAAATAAAAACCCAACATTAACTTAATCCCACGTGCATTGAGTTTCAAATTCAATGCCAAAGTAACAAGAAAAAAATAGAAAGGACCGTAAATGATCCAACCAACAAAATATGAGTAATATGATTATCTTAATAAAGTTGGGAATATACCTTATCAAAAAAAGTTGGGAAGATAAATTTTTAACAATGATTCTAACAATATGATGTAATTCTTCTCCCTCAAAAGCTTCTTTCATAAGGTGGCTTGTTCAAATTAAACACACAATCATTCACGTCTAAATTTAGTCCAACTTTTTCATTTGAGTTTTCAACTATTTCTATTTGAGACTTCAACTCTCTCAATCGAGTTTTCAATATTCTTTGAATCGTCAGCTCTCTCAATTGAGTCGTCAACTTCAATATCTATTGATTCTTGAACTCTCTCAATATGGTCTCACTCTCTTAATTTGAGTCTTCAATTATCGAAATGATTTTTCACCTCTCCGTTTTCTTTCAAAATATATTTTATGATAGAAGATGACAGAAGATAAAAAAATTTAATTGAGATCAGTGAAACTAATATTTTGTTGGTTAATTGATAGCATACGAAAATCGACTCTTTGTAGATTAAATAAGCATGGAAAGACCTTTTAGAAAATTCTATAGATTAATAACTAGAGCAAGAGTAAATTTTGAAGGAAAAAAATTAATGCCTTATTGATATTTTAAAATGACCGTTATTTTGGATCATTTTTTTGGGCTTAAAAGAGTTTTAAAGTGTACCGGAGGTAGGGGTGGGCATTCGGTACTTCGGTTCGGTATTCTTTATTAATTGTGTATACCAAATACCGTACCAAAGTAGTTCGGTGCGGTTCGGTATCTTTTATTTTGGTTCGGTACGGTTTTGGTTTGATATATTAACGGAATTGTATCTTTTAAAAGGAAATCATTTACAAACGTGAATAGATGATATAAATGGAGAGTGGAGAGTGGATAGTGGACACGATGTGCTAAGCTAGTAGGTTGTATGAAGCATTTCACATATGAGTATTGTGTGTGAAATATGTGGAACCATTGAAGAAGAATATTAACGAGCAACAGAATTCAAGTTTACACAGCAACTAACGAGCAGCAGAATGCAACAGCATCTAACGAGCATCAATAGAATTAGCCTAAGGCCTAACGAGGGCAAGCAGAAGCTAAGCTACTGCCTTATAATTCTATGTCTCTAAGCCTAAGGGACTAACTAAGGCCTAAGGAGTTAGGGAATTAGTGGGCTAGGGTGTTGGGCTTAGGTTTATTGGGCTGGAAAATAGAAATAGAGGTGGGCTTGAACATAAAATATTTCGGTATTTCGGTATATGTCCACCCCTAACCGGAGGTAGCATTTCATTGAGTCTTTTTTCATTTTTCCTTGCCTGGGTTGTTGAGGGGCAAAGTTCTGGTGGCTAGCATACTGATTTCATTTCCTTATTTCTGAAGCTCAGATTTCAACGTGTATCTCAGAATTACATCAAAATGGTTATGCTATGAAGGAAGTTAAATCAAAAGTATATTTGTGCCGTAGGAAAGGTCATCCTGTTGAGACCCTTAAATCTTTTGATTTTCATTTGGTAGAAAGAGAAAACAATGCATGTTGTGTGTGTATTTATGTGTCCCAAATCCACCGCCAGCACAACAATGAAAAAGAAAAAGGAGAGAGGCCCAAGCTTTTAGACATGCAAGTCCCGGTGAAGGCCCTTGCCTAGTAGTCCTTTAAATATAGCCTTGTCTTTAAAAGCTCTAGAACCTTTGATCAGCCGGTTGGTTTTCTATTTCAGTTTTAGGTTCTCTTTTTTTCGAGCATCTTGGCGAAACTGACTAGTTTAGATGGGTGTGGATATCCATTCCCCCCTTCTTTAATCAGCATCTATTGATGTCTGTAGATTGACTTGGTGGTTCTTTCTCCTAAAAATTATTTTCAACTATGCCTAGTCTTATTCTTCTTCACTTTTAATATAATTTTTTTTCTTGATGCTTAAAAGGACTAACTTCTTTCTATTTGTTATTTGTTTGCTTGACGTTGTCCCTATTGTCTTGGAACAGCCAGCAAAAAGTTTTTGCAGTTCAAGTTTTTGAGTTGCATCGGCTACTAAAGGTGAGACAATTTTAGAGGCTAAGTTTTTCGTAGTATCAGAAATGCTATTTACATGTACAATTTTCCAGTAGCATTGAGTAATTCTACTGAGGCTTTTTTACCTTTTACTATAATAGGTCCAGAGACTCATAGCTGGTTCACAAAGCATGCTCGAAGATAGTGCTTATTTAGGCAAACCTGTAAAGAATTCGTCTGCTAAAAGACTTCCGTTGAAGAGAGATAGTGACGATGTTTCAAAGCAGAGGAAGGACTCTGAGAAGCCTAACGTTAGGATGGAATGTTCTTCTGAAAACACGGTAGGAAAGGCTTCCTTTTCTTTGGTGCAGAACAGTAACCAGCCTTCTAGCTAGAGTCCTTTTTCAGGACACGCAATAACAAATGACTCCATTATGATTCCTTGGTGCTTCCATCAACCATCGGGGCACTAGTGGTTGATTCCAGTCATGTATCCTTCAAAAGGACTCGTATACAAGCTATATCTTGGTCCTGGAGTCATGAGTTCAATTTGTGGAGGTTATGGGCCTCCAGGATCGACTCCAATGGTGGGAAATCTTTTAGCGCCAGCTTATGGAGTTCCTGCTTCTCATCATCACTATCAAGGGCTCGGAATACCTTTTGCACCTCTGGCTGTTCATGCCTACTTTCCTCCGAGTGGTATGCTAGTTATAATTCCAGCAATCTCATCTTCAACTGTCGATCAATCAAACCAGTTTGCTGCTCAAGATTTACAAAATCAGTTATCCGGAGGAGGGGCTAATTTTTGTGTTCAACATCAGAACTCAAGTGATTTGCCAAGAAATAGGAATGGAACTGTCCCAGATGTGAAGTCTTGTGCCTCTAGAGATGCTGAGATATTGGCGAGCACTGCAAGCAGTCCAAATAGCAGAGGTCACAGAGTAGTCATGGATCATACCACGGAGGGAAGAAATGTGCTTCCTCTGTTCCCAACTTCTCCAGCTATTGATAACCCTGATAGTAGCCCCCAACCTCATGTTCGTAGTCATCCTGCCGGAGTCATCAAAGTTGTACCTCGTAATGCAAGGTCCTACTACAGAGTCTGCTGCTCGAATTTTTCAGTCTATACAAGAAGAGAGAAAACAATATGACACTAGTTTTACTCATCTATAAGCAATAGTTACGGAGTTATTAATGTGACCATTTGCACATCCAAATGATGTGTTTTTGGTCGATTTCTTGTAACCTTTTTGATAGCAATGTTGTAATTTGGAATTTGATTTGGTAAGTGAGCCATTTTGTAGTCAAATGTTAGTTCTTCCTCGTGATGTATACTGGAAGTGAGAATCTTTGTTAAGTTCTGATATGAGTTATAATTCATCGCTCTCGTGGAGCTCTAACTTGCTCATAGAGTAAGCCATCTAAAGATCGTTTTCCTCCATTTACTTCAAGAGTTCAATGGTTTGTGTCGTTGTAGGAGTTGCTCATGTTGTTATTGGTATCAGTTTATCAGAGTGTCAACTCTGTTGAAGCTTATGTTGGTCGGATCTTCCAAAAGTGTCGCAACACTTGCATTAGATCCTCCAAAAAGTAATGCTGTGGAATCTAGTGTCAGATACATCAAATCTACATAAGTTAAAACGTGCATATTTACAGGATCCACAAGAGTTGCAGCGACCTTTTTGGAAAGAAAAAAGGAGCCAATGCCTACATGATTTGCATTGTAAATATCCACCAGATATAAGTCTGTTGTTGTCACTGAAATTGGTCCAAACTGGCCTGCAAGAAATTTGTATATTTACCAAATAGATTACCCGGTACTTATGCTGGTAAGAGTTAGCAGGTATCTTGTGAAATTAGTCGAGGTACAAGCAAACTAGACTCGATACCACGGTTATATATAAATAAATAAAAACTAGCGTAGGCGAAGCTATTTTTGCTTATATGTAATTACTCAGAGTTCAAAAACTAACTAGAGAAGTTGCATGTTGGTGGTACAAGACCAACTGGTCAGAGACTGTCTGAGAGAAACTCAAAATTAATAGAGGAATTCAAAGGAAAAAAAATGCTTCTGAAGGAGCTGAATACATTTTAAAAATACTCCAAAAGTTATGGCTTATTCGACACTACGGGTGTTCATCAGACGGGCTGGTCATGGGAACAAATAGCTCATTGGGCGGGCTGGTTAGTGCGCTGACATACCGGGCTGTTAGTGGGCTGGATAATTCCTGATTCTAGTGGGCGCGTCCGGATTCGGGCCTATCCGGTTCGGACCAGGGCGGGTTTATATATATATATATATATATGTATGTATTATATTTTCTTGTTCAAAGTAATTGATACTTAAGTGTTTGGAAACTTCTAAATAATAAAATAAGTACTTTAAGACATAAAATTAAAAAAATTTAAACTTTAAATTTTAAAGTCTTAAATTTGAAATTTGAAATTAGGTGGCTACATAAAATTATTTAATAAGACCAATATGTAAGGATCAAACTTCAAAGTCTTACATTTCATATTTTCATTGCATAACAATTCTTCAAATTAACTTGCAAGTTCTATCTTTATTTTTTTTATTTTTGAACTTGCAAATTAAAAGCTTACAACAATTAAAAGTTTAGTGTTTACTATTGCCAAATGTCAATAAGAGCAAATTGTCTAATAAACTAATACAGTCTAAAATGAAAAATTGCACTTCAAATGCACTTAAGGCCAAAATGTTTGAAGTGCAACAAACATTTTTCAACACTTAAGGCCAATAAGTCTGAAGTGGAAAATTACATTTCAGATGCGCTTTAGGCCAAATAGATCTAAAGTGCAACCAATGGTTTCATGCACTTAAGGCCAATAAGTCTGAGGTGAAAAATTGCGCTTCAGATGCACTAGGCCAAAAGGTTTGAAGTGCAACAAACGTTTTGCTATACTTAAGGCCAAAAAGTCTAAAGTGAAAACTTGCACTTCAGATGTACTTAAGGCCAAAAGGTCTAAAGTGCAACCAACGTTTTCATGCACTCAAGGCCAAATAGGCTTGAAGTGCAAATTGCCTAGAAACAAAAATTTGTTCTCGAATTTTAACAATCCAATATACGATTTAATACCTAAGTCTACTCCAAATGAGCTCAAATTTGAAACATAACCTCAAAATATCATCAAGAACAAACTCCAATCATCAATTTGTCAAAACAATAATAAATCTAACGAACCTATTTTTCAATTAAGAAAACAAAAAGAAGATACCCTAAGCAATAGTAAAAATTAAAGTGCCACAACAGCACCACCGTAAAACATCATAAACTACCTTAAAATATGTTCATAAATACCATATAAAATCATTGTTACCCAAAGAAGAAGAAGAAGAAGAAGAAGAAGGCATGAAGTTGTTTAAATAGTTGTAACGACCCGGCCGGTCATTTTTAGAATTTACGCCCCGATCCCCTATTTACTACTTTTCTTGTATTTATTTCTGCTATTTTCAATTGCCGGGATGTTCAATTTTGAATTTCGGAGAGTTTTGGGACACTTAGTCCCTAAATGAGAGCTTAAGTCTTGGAAATTTCACCATAGTCGGAACAGTGTGAAGACGGCCTCGGAATAGAAATCTGATAGTTTCGGTAGCTCCGTTGGGTGATTTTGGGCTTAGGGCCGTGTTCGGATTGTGTTTTGGAGGTCCGTAGCTAATTTAGGCTTGAAATGCCGAAGGATGAATTTTTGAAGTTTCTGGTCCGATAGTGAGATTTTGATCCGAGGGTCGGAATGGAATTCCGGAAGTTGGAGTAGCTCCGTAGTGTTGAATGTGATGTGTGTGCGAAATTTCAGGTCATTCGGACGAGGTTTGATAGACTTTTTGATTGAAAGCGTATTTTTAGAGAATTTGGGGTTCTTAGGCTTGAATCCATGGTTAAATTGAGGTTTCGATATTGTATTTTAAGGATTGGTACAAGTTTGGTCAGTGGTATTAGACTTGTTGGTGCCTTTGATTGAAGTTCCGGGGGCCTCCGGATGATTTCAGATGGTTGACGGGAGGTTCTGGCGTGATTTGAAGCAGCTGAAGCTGCTGATATCTGTCATAACCGCACTTCTTTGACTTATACAGTTTGAATATTTTAAAAGATGTTTTGGAGGAAAATTAAATTTTTTTCTATATTATTAATAGTTAAGATTGGGCAATTTGGCTTTGGGCCAATTAAGTAGCCAGAAATTAATATGTTAGTCACCTATTATTTTATTAATTGATTAAAAATAATTTTTAATTTAATTGCACAAAATGTTTTAACAGTTTTTTATTTTTGAAATTCAAAATAGGTGACTATTGATTTTTAAAAGGTGCATGTTTGTGAATGGATTAATTCCAACAGACTCCTAGAGGTATTATAAATAGCTGTATCATCTCCAAAACGAAAACAACTTCAGATTTTCATCTCTTTTGTCTTCTACTTATTTCACACAACTCACAAATATTTCGTTCTTGTGGGAAATTCGAGTTAGTGGCTTTGTAAAATTTTAGAGGAATCTACAATTATGTGTGCAGCAATAAAGTGGGAAGCTCAAATTTCTTAAGAACAGTGACTACACTATCATTTCATCCCATTAATTTTTTTCTAACAATACCCGTCGTTTGGCTTGCGCACAAGTCCTGATGCATGTCTCTCCATCACTTGTGCTTGGTCGGGTGCGGGCCTTTAAAATGTGGCATTCTGGAATTGCTTGGCACTATCTTTTTTTTTCTACGTGTAAACTTGGTACAGGCATGCGACACAGATTCTACAGCATGGCTATACAATTTTCTCCAATTCGGATTCAGAATTTTAAAACTATGAATGTACTATAATGCACGCTTATCAAGTGATGCGATAAAATTTTGTGTTTTATAATTTATTACTCCCTACGATTCACAATAAATGACTATTTTATCTTTGGCACACATATTAAGGAAATACGAACTCTTAGAGAAAAAAAGATGTATGCACCAAATTAATCTTAAATAATTGCTACCTTGACACATCGAAATATGTAAATAAGGGCAAATTTTGAAAAAATAAAATTAATTCCTTCTTGGTTATACAAATGGACACTTATTTTGAACTAAAATAAAAAGGTAAAATAATCACTAATTGTGGACCGAAGAAAGTTTTAATTTTGCACGTTATCCAAAGGGATAAACTATAGTCTTGCTAATCTAAATTTTTGTTTGTCTTAAGCTTGTGCAGTTTTTGATGTCAAAGTGCTACTGAGAATTTAATACCTTATAAATTGAAAGTTGTGCAAATTTTAGGGCTAAAAGACGCACGCAAATCTCCAAAAAAAAAAAAAAAAAAAAAAAAAAAACCTAAGAGGATGTGACTAACTCTGTTAAATGTGATTTGCTTACTAAAAAAGAACTATATATATTTTGTCCTAAAAATTTGGAAAATAATCTAATCATTTTATTGGAATTAAATATTTAAGCAAGTCTCATCATGTAACTTGGATCTTACAATCACATAAGTTATTTATAATGAAACAAATTTATTGTGGTTCAAAATAAATACAAATTCCAATAAAAATAATCAATACAAAATCTCTAACTCCTTAACTTATTACTTACCATGAAGTTTTGGAGATTTAATCAAGTTGGATGTAGTGAAGAAGAGAAAAGAAAAGGAAAAATAATAAGAAAAAGAAATAGAATGGGAAAAAGAGAGCTACAAAGTAAAAACTATACTTATTATATTCATATGTGGCCATGGAGCTTTGAACTTAGGCACCAACGTAAAAATTTGGGGAGAAATTCAGAAATAGCCAGATTTACAAGTGGTCATTCAAAAATAGCCACAGTTTTAAAAGTAATCGAAATTTAGTCACTTTTAATGTAAAGATAACTCTGAACAAAAACACTGTTCAAAATCCGGAAAAATACTCCAATATATACTGGAGTTCCAGCATAAGTATACTGAAACTCCAGTATATTAGCATAATATACCGGAGATTGGAGCACCGGTGCACCAATCTCCAGTATATTATGCTGGAACTTTTCGTGTTGCAGCAAAATAGTGGCTATTTTTCAATGACTTTGCAAACACTGGCTATTTTTGGATGACTAGTCCGAAAATTGGCTAGCCATGCTATTTTAACAAAAATTTGAGCATGGTTGCCATTTACACTATTTAGGGCATATTGTAGGCAGCCCGGAGCACTAAGCTCCCCATGAAACTCGAGAAGGGCCGGACCATAAAATATCAAAAAGCTACACAAGAAATCTAGCTTTCTTTCGATGTGGTAGGGACACGTGCCCCAAAAATCCTAATATAGATCTGCTCCCGTCTTCAGCTACGTTCAAAATTCGATATATTTCACCTCCTTTCGCTCCAATGTCCAATCACCTTCTAAACATCCAAAATTCACTAATTAGGCCAATACCAATATTTATAGCAGCTAGATCAACCAAAAAACATCCAAAACGAGTGGTAAAATTATTCAAAAACATGCATATATACGTCAAATACCACATCGCACTTAATTTTTGCTCATTCTCGGAAAAAAAGAACATGTTATAATCAATTAAACTACTTACATAGTGTAGTCAAGTATTTTTAGACATCAATTTATACAAGTTAAACCCACGAAAACAGAAAGGAAATAAAAGAATATTTCTTGCGGTACATTTCTATTATAACTAACTAACTAACTAACTAAGCGCTTAACTCTACTGGACTCGAAGCAGGGGTATCTCAAGGGCGAGACTAGTAAAATTTTTGCTTTAGGCCGCCCAAAATTGTATGGCTCCAAAATATATTAATGGTGGAACACATAATAATATAATCGCTTTGATCACAATATTGAAATTTGTAGAAACAAGTACAAAATCTGTAAAAACAGAAAAAAAAAAAAAAAACAAAGAATATATGCTTTTTAATAATAGAATATTCGGCAAAGGGCCAACTATACCCATGTACTTTCGAAAATGGTTTGAGGATACCCCTTGTTATACTATTGGTTATTTATGCTCCTGCCGTCTTAGTTTGGAACAAAATTACCCTTATTTTAAATGGAATGCCACATGGCGACACCAGATTAAAACAATCCATTTTTTTTTACCTGATCCGTTCAGAAAAACCCACCACCCGACCCAAATTTCACCCCACTTGAAATACACTGAACGTGAAAAAGAACACCCCATTTTACCTTACCCCCTCGTATGTTACCGGAAACAATGAAATAGATTTTGAGGTTGTTTGTAGGAATTTAAATGCTAATGACTTTTCCAGTTCATAAATGAGATAGTACTGTATCTAGCAACAAACAGAGATTAAACAGTAGTGCTAGAACATTATTCATCTTCAATTAACAGTAAGTGACTGGAAACAATGAAATAAATTAACCTTTCGGACAGGAAGAGAGACATGAAGTAAATTAACCTTACTAGGCTCATAAGCTGATTATCCTTTTAAATTGGGATTCTTTTAGTACTATAAAACAGACGTGTTTAGGAAACAAAGATAACATATACCCTGAAATCATCAGATAATCCAGTCACATACGAGGAGGTAAGGTAAAATGGGGTATTCTTTTTCACCTTCAATATTTTAAGTGAGGTGAAATTTGGGTCGGGTGGTGGGTTTCTTATAAACGGATCGGGTAAAACAAAAGAAATGAGTCGTTTTAATCTGGTACTGCCACGTGGCATTCCATCCAAAATAAGGGTATTTTTGTTCCAAAGTATGACGGCAAGTGCATAAATATCAGTATAACGAGGGGTATTCTTAAACCATTTTTGAATGTACTGGGATATATTTGGCCCTTTGCCGTAGAATATTTTAGAACTTTGAATTAAACTACTAAAATATTCATATTAGTAAATAAAGTGTTTACAACAAGATCTAAGGTAATGTATTGTAAACACATGACTAGTATCTTATTCACTTAAATTAACTCTTGCTAATACTAATAATAGTATAAATTTGAACTCTTATTAAAATTTAGTTTTAGGCCACTAATATTGTTGAGCCGTCCTTGACTCAAAGAAGCTCAAGTTACATTCCACCCTTGCTCAACATAGCCAAAGCTCCCTATTTGTTTTTCTAAACCATTCTTCTTTAATTTTCTAGGTATGCATATCTCTCTTCCAATTCTTTACCCATAATTCTGTTGTGCATGCATTAACAAAAGTCTTATTCATGTGGTTTTGGTTTTGTAAGCAGGATTTCTTGCGAAGAAAATAAACATTTATGAATTTTTTGATTAATCCATACATTCAAAGTACAATTATAAGTAACTTTTTATTTTTTTTAGTTACAATGGTATATGATCAGTAGTCTTGAATGTGAATGATGATCTTATTTATTGGTTTTTGCAAAAGTATTTTGGATTTCTTACGGAGAAGGGACATTTCATAATTCATTGATTAATTCATACATGCAAAGTACAATTATAACTAGTTCTTTTGTTAATTATAATTAGTTTATGATCAGTAGTCGATCTTGAATATGAAAGATGATCAAACAAAAGTCTTATTTCTGTTTTTGGTTTTATAATTTAGATTTCTTGCAAAGAATAAACATTTCTGAATTTTTTGATTAATTCATACTTGAAGCAATTGAAGAAGAATATTAACGAGCAGCAGAATTCAAGTTTACACATCAACTAACGAGCAGCAGAATGCAACAACATCTAACGAGCATCAACAGAATTAGCCTAAGGCCTAACGAGGGTAAGCAGAAGCTAAGCTACTGCCGTATAATTCTAAGTCTCTAAGCCTAAGGGACTAACTAAGGTCCAAGGAATTAGGGAATTAGTGGGCTTAAGGTATTGGGCTTAGGCTTATTGGGCTGGAAATAGAAATAGAGCTGGGCTTGAGCATAAAATATTTCGGTATTTCAGTATATGCCAACCCCTAACCGGAGGTAGCATTTTATTGAGTCTTTTTTCATTTTTTCTTGCCTGGGTTGGTGAGGGGCAAAGTTCTGGTGGCTAGCATACTGATTCCATTTCCTTACTTCTGAAGCTCAGATTTCAGTGTGTATCTCAGAATTACATCAAATGGTTATGCTATGACGGAAGTTAACTCTAAAGTATATTTGTGCCGTAGGAAAGGTCATCCTGTTGAGAGCCTTGAATCTTTTGATTTTCATTTGGTAGAAAGAGAAAACAGTGCATGTTGTGTGTGTATGTATGTGTCCAAAATCCACCGGCAGAACAACAATGAAAAAGAAAAAGGTGAGAGGCCCAAGCTTTTTGACATGCAAGTCCTGGTGAAGGCCCTTGCCTAGTAGTCCTTTAAATATGGCCTTCTTTTTAAAAGCTCTAGAACCTTTGATCAGCCGGTTGGTTTTCTATTTCTATTTTAGGTTCTCTTTTTTTCGAGCATCTTGGCGAAACTGACTAGTTTATAGATGGGTGTGGATATCCATTCCCCTCTTATTTAATCTGCATCTATTGATGTCTGTAGATTGACTTGGTGGTTCTTTCTCCTTAAAATTATTTTCAACTATGCACTAGTCTTATTCTTCTTCACTTTTAATATAATTTTTTTTTCTTGATGCACTTAAAAGGACTAACTTCTTTCTATTTGTTATTTGTTTGCTTGACGTTGTCCCTATTTTTTTTTGGAACAACCAGCTAAGAGTTTTCGCAGTTCAAGTTTTGAGTTGCATCGGCTAATAAAGGTGAGGCAATTTTAGAGGCTAGATTTTTCGTAGTATCAGAAATGCGATTTACATTCACTATTTTCCTGTAGCATTAAGTAATTCTGCTGAGGCTTTTGTACCTTTTACTATAATAGGTCCAGAGACTCATAGCTGGTTCACAAAGTATGCTCAAAGATAGTGCTTATTTAGGCAAACCTGTAAAGAATTCGTCTACTAAAAGACTTCCGTTGAAGTATATTGTAAGAGATAGTGATGATGTTTCGAAGCAGAGGAAGGACTTTGAGAAGCCTAACATTAGGATGGAATGCTCTACTGAAAACACGGTAGGAAAGGCTTCCTTTTCTTTGGTGCAGAATAGTAACCAGCCTTCTAGCTACAGTCCTTTTTCAGGACACGCAATAACAAATGACTCCAGTATGATTCTTTGGTGCTTCCATCAACCATCAGGGCACCAATGGTTGATTCCAGTCATGTATCCTTCTGAAGGACTCGTATACAAGCTATATCCTGGACCTGGAGTCATGAGATCAGTTTGTGGAGGTTATGGGCCTCCAAGATCGACTCCAACGGTGAAAAATCTTTCAGCGCCAGCTTATGGAGTTCCTGCTTCTCATCATCACTATCAAGGGCTCGGAACACCTTTTGTACCTCCAGCTGGTCATGCCTACTTTCCTCCGAATGGCATGCCAGTTATAAATCCAGCAATCTCATCTTCAGCTGTCGATCAATCAAACTAGTTTGCTGCTCAAGATTTACAAAATTAGTTATCCGGAGGAGGGGCTAATTTTTGTGTTCAACATCAGAACTCAAGTGATGTGCCAAGAAATAAGAATGGAACTATCCCAGATGTGAAGTCTTGTGCCTATAGAGATGCCGAGATACTGGCCAGAACTGCAAGCAGTCTAAGAAGCAGAGCTCACAGAGTAGTAATGGATCATGCCGCGGAGGGAAGAAATGTGCTTCCTCAGTTCCCAACTTCTCCAGCTATTGACAACCCTGATAGTAGCCCCCAACCTCATGTTCCTAGTCATCCTGCCGGAGTCATCAAAGTTGTACCTCGTAATGCAAGGTCCTACAGAGTCTGCTGCTCAGATTTTTCAGTCTATACAAAAAGAGAGAAAACAATATGACTCTAGTTTTACTCATCTATAAGCAGTAGTTACGGAGTTATTAATGTGACCATTTGCACATCCAAATGATGTATTTTTGGCCGATTTCTTGTAACCTTTTTGATAACAATGTTGTAATTTGGAATTTGATTTGGTAAGTGAGCCATTTTATAGTCAAATGTTAGTTCTTCCTCGTGATATATACTGGAAGTGAGCATCTTTGTTAAGTCCTGATATGAGTTATAATTCATCGCTTTGGTGGAGCTCTAACTAGCTCATAGAGTAAGCCATCTAAAGATCGTTCTCCTCCATTTACTTCAAAGAGTTCAATGGTTTGTGCCGTTGTGGGAGTTGCTCATGTTTTTATTGGTATCAGTTTATTAGAGTGTCAACTCTGTTGAAGCTTATGTTGGTCGGATGTTCCAAAAGTGTCGCAACACTTGCATTAGATCCTCCAAAAAGTAATGCTGCGGCATCCAATATCGGATACATCAGATCTACATAAGTTAAAACGTGCATTTTTAGAGGATCCACAAGAGTTGCGGCGACCTTTTTGGAAAGAAAAAAGGAGCCAATGCCTTCTATTACACGATTTGCATTGTAAATATCCACCAGATATTCGTCTGCTGTTGTCACTAAAATTGGTCCGAACTGGCTTGCAAGAAATTTGTATATTTACCAAACAGATTACCCGGTACTTATACTGGTAAGAGTTAGCAGGTACCCTGTGAAATTAGTCGAGGTACAAATAAACTAGGCCTGATACCACGGTTATATATAATAATAAAAACTAGCGTAGGCGAAGCTATTTTTGTTTATATGTAATTACTTAGAGTTCAAAAACTAACTAGAGAAGTTGCAAGTTGGTGGTACAAGACCAACCGGTCAGAGACTGTTTGAGAGAAACTAAAAATTAATAGAGGAATTGAAAGGAAAAAAATTGCTTCTGAAGGAGCTGAATACATTTTAAAAATACTTCAAAAGTTATGGCTTATTCTACACTACGGGTGTTTATCGGACGGGCTAGTCATGGGAACAAATAGCTCGTTGGGCGGGCTAGTTAGTGGACTGGTATATCGGGCTCTTAGTGGGCTGGATAATTCTGGATTCTAGTAGGTCCGTCCGGGTTCGGGCCTATCCGGTTCGGACCGGGGCGGGTTTTGTTATATATATATATATATATATATATATATATATATTATGTTTTCTTGTTCAATGTAATCTAAATAATAAAATAAGTACTTTAAGACATAAAATTTAAAACTTTTAAACTTTAAATTTGAAATTTGAAATTTGAAATTAGGTGGCTGCATAAAATTATTTAATAAGACCAATATGTAAGGATCAAACTTCAAAGTCTTTCATTTCATATTTTCATTGCATAATAATACTTCAAATTAACTTGCAAGTTCTATTTTTATTCTTTTATTTTTGAACTTGCAAATTAAAAGCTTACAACAATTAAAAGTTTAGTGTTTACTACTGCCAAATGCCAATAAGAGCAAATTGTGTAACAAATTAACACATTCTAAAATGAAAAATTGCACTTCAGATGCACTTAAGGCCAAAATATTTGAAGAGCAACAAACATTTTCCTACACTTAAGGCCAATAAGTCTGAAGTAAAAAATTGCATTTCTGATGCGCTTAAGGCCAAATAGATCTAAAGTGCAACCAATGGTTTCATGTACTTAAACCAATAAGTCTGAAGTAAAAAATTGCACTTCAGATGCACTAGGCTAAAAGGTTTGAAGTGCAACAAACGTTTTGCTACACTTAAGGCCAAAAAGCCTGAAGTGAAAAATTGCACTTCAGATGTACTTAAGGCCAAAAGGTCTGAAGTGCAACTAACATTTTCATGCACTTAAGGCCAAATAGGGCTGAAGTGCAATTGCCTAGAAACAAAAATTTGTTCTCGAATTTTAACAATCCAATATACGATTTAATACCTAAATCTACTCCAAATGAGCTCAAATTTGAAACATAACCTCAAAATATCATCAAGAACAAACTCCAATCATCAATTTGTCAAAACAATAATAAATCTTACAAACCCATTTTGCAATTAAGAAAACAAAAAGAAGAAACCCTAAGCAATAGTAAAAAATAAAGTGTCATAACAGCTCACTACCGTAAAACATCATAAACTACCGTAAAATATGTTCACAAACAACATATAAAATCATTGTTACCCAAAGAAGAAGAAGAAGAAGAAGAAGAAGAAGAAGAAGAAGAAGGAATGAAGTTGTTTAAATAGTGGATACAAGTTTAAACAAAATGGATACAGGTTAAATAGGGGCGACCAAATAGTGTCCTCCGTGCAATTTTTACGAAAAATT
Source organism: Nicotiana attenuata (assembly GCF_001879085.1). NCBI lineage: Eukaryota > Viridiplantae > Streptophyta > Magnoliopsida > Solanales > Solanaceae > Nicotiana > Nicotiana attenuata. The sequence goes on along the minus strand of NW_017671192.1, from coordinate 201,333 downwards.
CATGAAGTTTGGTTCTTAGAATTGTAGGCTTGACAAGACTCATCCAATTTTTGCAAATACAATAACATGTTCATTGTATGATAGTGTCGAATAAAGCGTTAAATGGGTCGGGCCAGCCCACTAATAACCTGATTCGATTTGATTTAGCCCGGGTCAGTCCGGCCCGGTAAAGGGGTGGGACGAGTTGGCTCGAGTAGGGGGGTTGTGCTGGATGGGGTCGGGCCTTTTTTGGCTACCGGTGCACCGGAACCTGGCTAGCCCGGTAACCCATTCACGGTTTTTACTGAGTTCCAGCCCGGTCCAGCCTGGTTATTGTTGGTTTCTTTTTTAATTTTTACTGTTGCCAACGGACAAATCCAAAAATGACCGTTGGGCAACGATCATTTTTTGCACTTTTAGCCATTTCAGCCTACCCCTTACTAAAATAGCCCCCATCCCTAATAACTGATAAATTATATTTTTTTCCTTTTATAAACTATAAATAGCCCCCCTCCCTCCCCCCTCCTCATCTTCATTTATTCTCACAACTTGCTCTCTTCTTCTACTCTAATCTCTCTCAGTTCCCTCTTGATTATTGGATTACTTATTGCTCTCAAATTCTCAATCAATTATTATTTCAAGTTTTATCAATTATTTATGGTTGTCATTGCATAATTACAATTATCAAGTGAAGTGTGGTTGCCATTTTTGTTAGGTTCAAGTTTAATCATGCCCCGTGCTTCTAAAGTGCGCTCACATGTTTGGGAACAATTATAGATGGTAGAAGAAAATGAAGAAGTTCGCAAAGTAGAGTGCAAGAACTGCGGTCGAGTCTTTAATGTTCATCGAAAGTGGGAAGGCACATATGGTTTAAGGAAGTATATCAAGAGTTGTCTTGAGCGTCTTCCAGGAATTCGTATTTAAGTTGATTTGAGACAGGTTGTGTTATTTTAAATTTATTAGACTTCTTTAAGCTTAATGTGTTAGTTTATTAGACTTATTGGCCTTAAGTGCATGAAAGAAACTATTGGTTGCACTTCAGATTTATTTGGCCTTAGGTGCATCTAAAGTGCAATTTTTTCACTTTAGATTAATTTTTTTTAAAAACGTCAGACCCGATAAGTCTAAAGTTGATCGTTAAGTGGGTATGCTTGCAAATATTTTTACAAAGTGGGTATAAGTTCAATTGTGATCCCAAAACCGGGTTAGATGCAAAAACCTAGTGAAAACTGACAATATGTGCACCTCTTCAATATCAGATGAATCCTTAAAGAAAAAAGAAGGGGGATATTCATGATTAGCCAAGCAGAATAAAATATTTACCTATGTACCCATTTACAAATCCGCCCCTTAAAAATTACATTGCAGTAGTTACAATCCGGAATAACGTTATGTTGCACATCTTCGGAGTATACAATTCACATTTTGTAACTGTTGAACAAAATGCGATCACACTCAACTCTAGGCCTAAAAAAGATAGCGCTAGTTACAAGTATAATCAGGCTTATGAATCTAGGATCGATCCCACAAGGAACTCTCAACTTATCTATCATCAAAATAAGCTACACTGCTCAAACATATTCCAATAAAACAAAATGGTGATTTATAAGTTGATGATTAATAAAACTAACAAGTAAAAACTTAATAATGTCATTGAATTCTTTTTCATTAATCGTAAGTTCTTCAGTTACCGCTAATATTTGTTGGATTAGTTAGTGAATGATGGGAGTATTTGAGAAAGAGGATTTTTGTCCCTTGTTGGAAAATTAAAGAGAGGAATAAGTGTTTAAAAGTACTTCTTGTCTATACAGTTTTAATATTTTAAAAGATGTTTTGGAGGAAAATTAGAATTTGACTATATTATTAATAGTTAAGATTGGGCAATTGGGCTTTGGGCCAATTAAGTAGCTCTAAATTAATATGTTAGTCACCTATTATTTTATTAATTAATTAAAATGATTTTTAAATTAATTTCACAAAATGTTATAACATTTTTTTTTATTTTTGAAATTCTAAATAGGTGATTATTGATTTTTAAAAGGTACCAGTTTGTGAAGGGATGAGTGTGTTAATTCCAATAGACTCCTAGAGGTATTATAAATATTCATATCATCTCCATAATGAAAACAACTTCAAATTTCCATCTCTTTCTCTTCTACTTATTTCTACAACTCACAATTATTCAATTTTTGTGGAAAATTTGAGTTAATTGCATTAACTCGAATTTTAGTGGCTTTGTAAAATCTTGGAGGAATCTACTATTATCCCTGTGGCAACAAAGTGGGAAGCTGTCACGACCCCAGTTCACCCTCCATGAACATGTCGTGATGGCACCTAGTTCCTACAACTAGGTAAGCCTAACAGTGCGGAATAACAAATTAACATTTGCGGAATAATTAATTAAAACTGAACATACGGAAATAACAACTATATATAAGGCCACTCGGCCTATACTACTCAAAAATATGCGGAAGTCTACAACTAAATTCCAAAACCCGAAAACTCACGGGAAACACGGGCTAATAGAATGTAGTAATCTGCTCTACACCAGAATGTCTAAACAACATGAAAGGAAAGAAAGGAACTATCTGCTAAAGCTGGAATAGAGTAGAGACTCCTGGTCTGTGGACGTAGCAGATATACCTCAAGTCTCAGCTAGGACTCTCCACCACGAGGATGATACGCCTGGGAGGAAGTACCTGGATCTGCACATAAAAAACATGCGCAGAAGAAGCATGAGTACACCACAGCGGTACTCAGTAAGTGCCAAGCCTAACCTCGGTTGGGTAGTGACAAGGAAGGTCAGGGCCCTACTGAGATAAAACATAATAAATAATGAGATAACGGAAGAAGTTTAAATAAAGTCTACAGCGAGAATCTAAACCAGGTAAATAAGGAAGAACAGTAATAGAAAGCAAAAGTAACAATACAAGGAAAACTGCCCTCAACAAGGAATAATAGCCAGGGGATCTCTTGGTATCCCGAGGATCTCTTGGTATCCTCAATAAGTAAGTCGGGGATCTCTTGGTATCCCGAGGATCTCTGGGTATCCTCAATAAGTAAGCCGGGGATCTCTTGGTATCCCAATATATATAGAAACACATGTGCCAGGGATCTCTTGGTATCCCGCACCCTCAGTCCAGAATATTTCAAGTACAGGGGATCTCCCGGGAAGCCGTCCCGTAGTCCCAAATTAAACACACAACGACAACAACCCATAATCTCAGAATAAATGCTAAAATCAGGACAAGTAATAGTAAATTCTAGCCTAACATGCTTCACAGAGTACAAATAGTACAGCTAAACAAATAAGCAAGTAAGCCAGCTAAACATGCGTCTCTAAGCTAGCACAGGTATAAACTTACAGTCTAAAATGAACAAGTAAACAGGAAATCTCAATTTAAATACTTCAATTAGAAACGGGTTTACAACAATTAGCTCAAGTACGTGCTAGTCACCTCACGTACGAGGCATTCAAATATTCAAAGATCATGTCCTAAGGGGAAAGGTCCCCCACACAAGGTTAGACAAGCCACTTACCTCGAACCGGCTCAATATCAACTAGAAACCACGCTCTTGCCACGAGTATCCGACTCCAAATGGCTCAAATCTATTCAATTCAATTACACATTGTAAATAACATCGCAAACACCTAGTTTTGCTATTAAATTCAAAGCTACGGCGTAAAATTAGGTGAAATGACCAAAATGCCCTTCAGGCCAACGCCTCGGAATCGAATAATTTTCACATTTTCGGAACTCTCGTACTCTCACGAGTCTAACCATATAAAAAATCTCCTAAATCGGAGGTCAAATGCTCACTCAAAATCCAAAAGTTTGGCCTAAGAAGTTTTAACCAAATTCCTCAAATTTTAGTCCCAAATTCGAATTTTTAATGATGGATTTAACTACAAAATGATGAAATATAACTAGAAGAGATTAAGGAAACGTTACCCAATAATCTTCTCTTCAAAACCCACTCAAAATCGCCCTCTCCCGAGCTCCCAACTGATTTTTGTAACTTATGAACTCAAATCCTCGATATTTCTATTTCTGCCCAGGGATTTCCGCTTCTGCGGACAAGGGACCGCTTCTGCGGTCCCGCTTCTCCGGAAATCAAGTCGCTTCTGCGGTTTTCACTAAAGGGAACAGGGCCGCATCTGCGATAGCTGGGCCACTTTTGCGGCTCCGCTTCTGCGATGCCTAAGCCGCTTCTGCGGCTCCGTTTTTGCGGAAATGGCACCGCTTCTGCGGTTTCTGAGGAAAAAGGAGACAAGCCGCTTCTGCGGCCACACATCCGCTTCTGCGGCGCCGCATCTGCGGTTCCCAAGCCACAGATGCAAAAATACTAGAAGAGGGACATTCAGCTGCTGCAATAACTTCAAAATTCATCCGTTAATCACCCGAAATCATCTCGAGGCCCCCGGGACCTCAACCAAAAGCACCAATACCACCTAATACCCTATTCAAACTTGTACCAATCTGAAAAACACTTAAAACAACGCCGGAAACCCGAATTAATCAAGGATTCAAGCCTAAGAACTTCAAATTCCAACAAAACACGCTTTCGATCAAAAACCTACCCGAACCTCGTCCGAATGACCTGAAATTTTGCACACACATCCCAAATGACATGACGGAACTACTGTAACTTCCGGAATTCCAATCCGACCCTCGGATCAAAAACTCACTATCGGACCGGAAACTTATAAAATTTAAACTTCCGCATTTCAAGCCTAAATGAGCTACGGACTTCCAAAATACACTCCGAACACGCTCCCAACCCCGAAGTCACCTAACGGAGCTAACGGAACCATCGGATTTCCATTCCGAGGTCGTCTTTACACTGTTCCGACTACGGACCACTTTTCAACACTTAAGCTCTCATTTAGGGACTAAGTGTCCCAAAGCTCTCCGAAACTCAACACCGAACGTCCCGACAAACCAAAATAGCAGAAATGAACTTAGGGGAAGCAGTTAATGGGGGATCAGGGCGTAAATTCTTAAGACGACCGGCCGGGTCGTCACAGAAGCTCAATTTTCTTAAGAACGGTGATTACACTATCAAAGCCAGATTATTTCATCCCATTATTTTTTTCTAACAACACCTGCCATTTGGCTGGCGCACAATTCCTTCCGCATGTCTTTCCATCACTTGTGTTTGGCCGGGTGCGGTTTAAAATGTGGCATTCAGAATTACTTGGCACCGTCTTTTTTTTTTCTACGTGTAACGACCCGATCGGTCGTTTTGAGCTATAGCGTGTCGTTCGGCAGTTTGAGGCCGTGAGCAGCTTCACTTCAGTATTATGACTTGTACGCATGGTCGGAAGTTAATTTCGGGAAGTTCGAAGTTGATTTAGAGAGAAAATTCTCATTTCGGAAGCTTTATGTTGGGAGAATTCACTAAGGTGTGATTTTTGAGTAAACGACCTTGGAATCGGGATTTAAAAGTTCCAACAGGTTTATATGATGATTTTTAACTTGGATGTATGTCCGGATTGGGATTTGGATGACCGGGGAGTGTTTCGGCGCCCATTTTGGAAGTTAGCATTTTGGAAAAATTTCATGAATTTGGGGTGGAGGTGTATTTTTATGTTATCAATGACCGTTTGGGATTCCAAGTCTGGGAATAGCTCCGTATGGTGATTTTGGTATTGGGGGCGCGTCCAGAAGCGGATTTGGGGGCCTCTAGGTCATTTTAAAGTCGTTTGGCGAAAGTTAGAAATTTGAAGGTTTTTGAGAAGTTTGACCGGAAGTGAACTTTTTGATATCAGGGTCAGATTTCGATTCTGGAAGTTGGAGTAGCTCCATAATATCGAATGTGACTTTTGCGCAGAATTTGAGGTCAATCGGACGTGATTTGATGGGTTTCGGCATCGAATGTAGAAGTTTGAAGTTCTAAAGTTCATTAAGATTGAATCGGGGTGCGATTCATGACTTCGGCGTTGTTTGATGTGATTTAAGGCCTCGAGCAAGTTCGTGTTATGTTTTAAGACTTGTTGGGTATTTGGTTTGGAGCCCCGAGGGCTCGGGTGAGTTTCGAGTAGATTCGGAGTGTTTGGTGAAGAAATTGGATTGCTTGTTCTAGTGTGATCGCCTTTGCGATGTATTGGTCGCAAATGCGACCATCGCATTTGCGAAGGTAAGGTTCGCATTTACGAACATGGGGCTGCTGAGGGAAAGATCGCAATTGTGAAGAAATTATCGCATTTGCGATGACTTTCCTCTTCCCATTTTCGAAGATCCTGGTCGCAAATACGACCTGACCAGGGACAGCTTGGCTTCGCATTTGCGATGCTTTTGTCGCAAATGCGACATTTGCGTCTTAGCCAAGGGCTTTTTATTTCGAGACTTAGCCTATTTCCCTCATTTTCCACTTGGTCTTTGGCAATTTTTGAGAGCATTTTGAGAGGGGTTCCATCATCATCAAGAGGTACGTGATTTTTACTAGTTTTGAGTTAAATACAAGGTTTCTATATGAATTTAGACATGAAAAATTGTAGAAAATTTGGGATTTTAAAGAAAAACCTAGAAATTGGTATTTTTGGATTTTGACCACGAATTTGGGCATGGAATTGGAAACAAATTATATATTTGAGTTCGTGGGGTTATAGGTGAAGTTTTTCTTTGAAATTTTTTGGAATCCGGGTACGTGGGCCCGAGGGTGATTTCATCGACTTTTCAAGCGGAGTTGGGAATCGTTGTAAATAGGATTATAATGAGTATTTGAGTATATATTAATGAGTTTTCATAATTATTGACCAGTTTTAGAGTGTTGGGCATCGGTTTGAGTCGTCGGAAGGGCTTGGGAGCCGGTTATGGAACTTCGGAGCGAGGTAAGTCTCCTTTCTAACCATTTAAGAGGGAATTAACCCCATAAGTAAAATAATTCAATATGTGCCTCTATTTGTGGGGCTACGTACGCACGAGGAGACGAGAGTCCATGCGTAGCTACTATTATGCTTAAGTCCGGGTAGACTAAGACCCAAAAGCATGCTATACTTGCAATATGTGTAACCTTGTTGCCAATTTAAATTGCTTAAATCATATCGAATTGATAAATGAATTTCTAAAAGGTTAAACCTCATTTTCTTGATTGTTAAGAGAGGATTGACATTTCCTTGGATAAATGCTCCTTGATAAATTCTTGATTGACTATTTAATTGTGTTTTCCTTTTGTGGAATGAGCCGAACGCCTTGGTAGATTAAATAGATGCATCTATGGTTCGCGCCGTTCAACCCTCCGGCAGTGCACAATTTAATATTATGTTGGATCGGGCCATACGACCTCGACATGATTTGCGCATGATTGAATTGATTGCTTTGGCATTGATAATAAATGATATTGCTTCATTGGCCTGTAATAAGTTGATAAATGATGAAAATAAAGTTGGAAACTCCTATTAACAAAACAATTATTTACTTGTTTCATGCTATTGAGTTTACAGTCGTTTAATAAAATTCATAATTTATCCCATCATCGGTATATTATTGTTGGCCATAGTAAGTGTCGGAGTTGACCTCTCGTCACTACTTCTTCGAGATTAGACTGGATACTTACTTGGTACACTTTATTTTCGTACTCATACTACACTTCCTGTACATTTTGTTGTGTAGGCACATGTATGTCTAGTGGCCTTGTTGGTGCTGCGGCGTGGTTGACACGTGGACTTAGGTGAGCTGCATCTTATGAGACGATCCGCAGCCAGCAGAGTCTCCTTCAGAGTACTTGTATTTTCTTTTCTGTCCAAATTTGTATTCCGGACGATTATTGTATTGTATTTTAAATTTCTAGTAAATACTCATGCACTTGTGACACTGGGTTCTGGATTATTATGGGATATTCAGTATTACTATTTATAATATTATTAATTATTCTATAAAGTTCATCTTTTTTATTAGTTAAATTGAGGAAAATTTATGATTTAAAAAATATTAAAATGAGAATCTAATTAACTATTTAAATTTTGCTTGCCTGACAGTGGTGTCCGGCGCCATCACGACTTTTAACGGATCTTGGGTCGTGGCAACATGGTATCAGAGCACTAGGTTCACTTAGGTCTCACGAGTCATGAGCGAGTCTAGTAGAGTCTTGAGGATCGGTATAGAGACGTCTGTACTTATCTTCGAGAAGCTACAGGGCTGTTAGTAGCACTTCCCTTCTTGATTCCTCATCGTGCGATTTGATTCCTTTAAGGCTTATGCCTTTGTTTCATTCCTATTCAATCTTATGTGACGTGAAGTGTTTGTTATCTACCGGTAGTCGAGGAATTGTAATGATACTACAGATGTGGTGCAGGATGTTTCTCCTTGTGTATTTGATTGGGCTATTGTCGTTGCCTTTTGGAAGGTTTCTGTCATTTCAGCTCAGTATCAGCACTACCTAAGGCCTTGAGATTTGACAGTGATTGTTATGATGATTCATGCATTGCAATCGCATAGTGTTGGTGTAATGGTAGGGTGCTTGCCTATGCGTCGAAGCACTGAATAACTTTGGAAGGAGGTTTTCTCAGTGCATGATTCAGAGATTCAGTATTTTATTTTCGGCGTAGGAAAGGCGATCAGACTATGGATGTTGCGGTTTGGGTTGATGGAGTACGAGGCTTGGTATTTTCGAGCACGGTGGAATCTTCATCGGTATGGCGTCGTTGTCCTTGATTGAATATAATGTGTTAAGTTCCCCAGTGTTATGGTTCCTTCAATTCGCCTTTGGGGCAGAGTATTGTGAATGGTACCGGGAAAGCGGCTGTCAGAGGTTGCAGTGTGCAGTGGTTCAGGATCGAATCGGCGTTCCTAGTGTTGATGGATCGAGAAAGATGATTCTCGGAAAGGGTTAAAGTTAGTAGTGATCTATTGGTTCAAGTGCTATAGAGATAGATTTTGATTTGAGGCAACAACTGGGCAGTGAAGGATGAGGAAAAACATGTGGGAAGTGTAATGCAGTGGTTAAATTTCTAGAAGGCCAGGTGTAAGAAGCAGAAGTCGAGTAGTTTCTTAAATGAGAAGGTTTGACCAAAGTGGGAGAGTGGCAGAGTAGCATGTGAGTTCTGTGATAGGATAGCTACACGCCTTGAGAAAAGTTTAGAGCAATTTGGGGTTTATGGTAGACGATACTAGGTCTACGGACTTAATTTGGAATATTGGCTATTATACGGGGGTGATTGGATACGACAGAGAAGAGTTGCTTGGTATGAAGAAGGGTACAACATGACTTTGGATTGGAATGTACTGTCGCACCTTTTAGTTGATGTCCATGAGGAGTGAACGGACTTGTACAGCTGGTAAGTGAGCGCAGGCTCAAGACGGGTTACTGATTTGGTAGTAATTGTACCCAGTGCAGCGACGTTGGAAGATGTCAGCATGTAATTTCCATGGGGAGGGGGGGTTATCTCCTGTGAGCAGGTCAGTGGTTCCGTGATTGACGAAACTCCTATGAATAATTCAATTGGCTACCCGGTGAGAGGTTGAATATGTGAATGCGGTTAATTATTCAGAGTGTTCATGAAATGTTAACAAAAGGAATTTCGGGGAGTTTGGCGGGTTGATTATGCAAGATCATGTCAACGATGAAGGAAGAGTCTTGGTGGGTTCCAGGTGATGAAATGGTAACTTCAAGCTAAGTGGGAGAGCCCCACATCCTACGATTGGATTGTATAGTTATTTACTTGTGAGTTTTCTGGTGATCGACATATTGGTGGGTTATTACGACCAAGAAAGAGGACTTCAGTGGTGAATTGAGCATAGAATTTGTGCTAAAATTGGCCTTATCAATTTATGTTCAAGCTTTGGGAAGACTCAGAATTTATGCTTCGTATAGATGCAATTTACAAGAAAGGTGATTCAGCCGGGTGTTTCTTTGAGAGGGTGTTCATGTGCTAGAAGAGCCTTGGAGTAGATTATATTCGGGTCCAAGTCAGAGTGGGTAACTCTCAACAACGGTCCAAGTGGATTCAAAAGTTAAAGTGTGGTGCCTAAGGATTTCGAGTCCATAGTATGGTTGAGTATCGAGCTTTTGCAGTGGAGTATGAAAAGGGGCTTGGGGTGTTCTGTGTTATCTTTGGTCTGCGGTGTAACATGAGAGGAATGGGAGCATATGACTTCGGGTTCATAGAGAAATTATCAGGATGGGTGTACCAATTAAAGACACGAACGTGCGCACAAGGAGGGTATGAAATGGTTCGTGGGTCTTGAGACAACGTGGTCTTGTGAAATGAGGTCAATCAGGACGAGTGCGGATTAAGTTCGCTATGCTTTGAATGGAGCTATTCCTATTCCTAAGGCAAGTCCAGGGTAATTAGAAGAAGTCGGATCGGTTAGCAATGGTTGAATCTGTATAATGATTTCAATGATCAGCTCCTTTAGCGTGTTGAGTTACTCATGTGATTTGTGATGGTACGTGCGAGGTTTGACGGTCGCCGTAATTGATTTTATTTGGAGGCTTTCGAGGTATTATGGCATGTTATGTGCAGATGGGTCCCAGAAGAGTTATAGTGGTTTAGACCACTACTTGAGGTTGGTATTTTCTGCGGATATGAGAATTTAGTCAGGTGTTGCAAAGGTTCTCTTGAAACGAGTTAAGTAAAAGGTTTCTATATGATGAAGTGTTTACCCTATTATTAGTTTAGAAGTTAAGATGAAATTCTTGTACTCTTGCGCATTGGCATGATTAAGTGCAGTGAACGACATGGGATTCGGAAGTTGAGGATCAAGGTTGCAGTTTAGTGTCGACAAGAATGTCAAGAGCTTGGATGAACGAGAAAGGATTCAGATGGTTAAAGTAAGATGGCATTATCTTTAGCGTCACCCCAGATCGGTGACATGTGTAAGAGGCTTTGAATACCGATTTCAGATTTTCGATTTGCTCTTTAGCATTGTGCGGCTGGCGGTATGGATGTGTAGAGTCATTGTCTGGTGTGGAAGGTCGGGGGAGCGTGTCCCATGTTGATACCCAATTTTTCCCTAAGTATTTTTATACCTAAATATTTCCAAAATAGCATATTGCTGCATATATAAACACACCTAAGAATTTTGGCATTTTTAACGATTTTTAAAACCAATTTATTGCCTATTTTAATACAACAAAATCCAATGATTATTCCCAAAATTATCATTTTTGGTGAATAATTCATTTTATTCTCATATTTATACCAAAATATAATTAAGCTAATTTTTTTGCATATTTTTACGAATTCATTTGGTGTTTTTAACGCTAAATTGCACACAACTGCAGTTATAGCCTATATTACGATTAAAGGCATTTTTACACTTATAAAATTATTTCCAGTATTTTCAGATTAATGTTTATATATTATTAATTAGCTCAGTGCTTTTAATTTGTTTAAAATCCTTTTTAACTATTTTATATAAAATTAAAGGGAAAAAATTGGCTATTTAACACATAGCCATTTCAATCGCAAATATAGCATCAATTTAATCCCCAATTAACCCCAACCCAGCCCAACTACCACTTGCAACCCGATCCATACCCCTTCCTATCATACCTAACCCGGTCCCCGTTTAACCCATTTAATTTCCTTTTATAATTCAAACGACCCTAAAACCCTACCTCATTTTTTCTCGACCGCCGCCTCTGAATTCCCTCCTCTCTCAACTCTCTCTCAACCCACCTCAAACCCTAACCGCCGCCTCTCACTGAAACCCTAATCTATGGCTTCTCAGGCTCATCGGAAGCCTATCTGGCCTCTCATGGCTTCTGCGCGCTCATTTTCTAAAGGTCATATGACCAGATCTTGAAGGGTTCCGACCAAGCCTTTTGCTCGACGACTGTTCTCCGGTCGTCTTCAACCTTTGTCCGGCCAGTCATGGCTATTCGAGTTCGGCCTTCGACTTTCCTGCTCAGATCGATGGTTTCCAAAGCCTTCACCTGGGTTTCTTACGAAACCCTAATCTCTAAGGTTCCTTCAATTTATTTCTAGATCTACTCCGGATCTATGTGTGTGTGAACCTTCTATGCATTTTTCTCAAGTCTCTTTAATTTTTTGCTTCAACTAGGGTTTCCTCTGATTCTCGACATGTTTTACTGTGTTTTGTTTGTGTTGTTTTCTATCTGAGTTAGCATGTTGAAAACCCTAATTTTTTGGGATTTTGTTCAGTTTCTTAGTCTGTTTGTTAATATTCGTTGATTTACCTTCTTCTATATCTGAGTTAGCATAGTGAAAGCCCTAATTTTTGGGGTTTATCCGAGACTCTGAATCTGTTTATTTGTTTATCTGCTTATCTCCTCTAAACTCGATTGATTTTCGAAAACCCTAGTTCTTTAGGGACTATTCGATTTCTTTGAAATTGTTTGTGCAACTCGTCTGTTGAAATTGCAATGTGCTTCAATTCTCTTTTCTTCATGTGACTCTTTTGGTTCTGAGTTCTTACTACCTGTCAAACTCAACTATGGTTTCACTCAACTCTTTGCATGCTTCTGATCTTCTTCTCTATTGATAAACACTGAAACTTGACTATCATGCTTCAAATGTCTTCTTTTTAGTTACTACTACATGCTGTTATTTTGCCATAACTTGGCCTCACATGTCTATTACTTGTGCACTTCATTTATATACTAAGTCCCTTCTGTGATTGATTCTCAAACTCGTGATTGATTTTCAAAACTTTTCCTTTGTGAAATTCTGATTTTTACTCGCATGTTAAGGGGTAATTGATTCTTTCTCTTTGTTTGGCCTAACCAGATCCTTTCCAAAAATAATTACATTCCTGTACTTAGACTTAAACACCTATTGTATGATTTTACTGCTCCTTTTATGGCAACAACCATTCTGCTTAAAGACTGATTTTTCTTTCCTTATCTTGACCCTGTTAGTATCCGTTTGAACAATAATCCCTTGATTAAAGGGAAGTCTTGTGTTAATTGATTCTGACTTGTGATTGTTTCCATATTTGTGTTAAAACTTTACCTATTACCTTATTCTCCACTCGTTTTCAAAATTATAAATACCCTACCCTCTTTTCTTTAAACAGAGACACGAACAACTTGAGTTCAAAATATACACACTTACTCTTAAAACTCTCTCTTTCTTTACTACTACTTGTGTTGTTGCTTTGCCTAGCCGGCTGAAAGCCAAGGCTAGACTGTGGACTTGTGTTTGCTTTACCTTTCTACACTTTGCTTCTCTACTGGTATGTCCTAGTTAATTTACAAGCCTCAACAACAATATGTTTTCTTTAATTATTAATAGGTTTTGCAGCTACCACTATGGGGTCTCTTGGTTACGCGTTGCAGTTCTCTCTAACAGAACTCGCGTTTCAAAAAGTTTTCAAGAGTGGCTCGTTAAAAGTCGTCATGAAAATGTCGTTTTTTATTGGTCTTTTCGTGACACTCACTTCCACAGCAGGGCTTTTTGCCAGTGGCAATTGGAAGGATTTGGGGAAGGNCTCTCTCTCAACTCACCCTCAAACCCCTAGCCCCCTCCTCACTCTTCAACCCTAATCTCTGGCCTCAGGCTCTCAGAGGCCTATTCTGGCCTCTCATGGCTTCTGCGTCATTTTCTAAAGGTCCTATGACCAGATCTTGAAGGGTTCCGACCAAGCCTTTGCTTGATGACTGTTCTCCGGTCGTCTTCAACCTTTGTCCGGCCAGTCATGGCTATTCGAGTTCGATCTTCGACTTTCCTGCTCAGATCGATGGTTTCCAAAGCCTTTCTCATCACCTGGGTTTCTTACGAAACCCTAATCTCTAAGGTTCCTTCGATTTATTTCTAGATCTACTCCGGATCTATGTGTGTGTGAACCTTCTATGCATTTTTCTCGAGTCTCTTTAATTTTTTGCTTTCAGAAACTCTTTATTCTTCAACTAGGGTTTCATGTTAAGTTATTTCGAATCTCTTCTCTGATTCTCGACATGTTTTACTGTGTTTTGTTTGTGTTGTTTTCTATCTGTTAGCATGTTGAAAACCCTAGTTTTTGGGATTTTGTTCGAGTTTCTTAGTCTGTTTGTTAATATTCGTTTGATTTACCTTATTTTTATCTGAGTTAGCATGTTGAAAACCCTAATTTTGGGATTTTGTTTGAGTTTCTGTTTGTTAATATTCGCTTGATTTACCTTTCTTCTATATCTGAGTTAGCATAGTGAAAGCCCTAATTTTTGGGGTTTATCCGAGACTCTGAATCTGTTTATTTGTTTATCTGCTTATCTCCTCTAAACTCGATTGATTTTCGAAAACCCTAGTTTCTTTGGGGACTATTCGATTTCTTTGAAATTGTTTGTGCAACTCGTCTGTTGAAATTGCAATGTGCTTCAATTCTCTTTTCTTCATGTGACTCTTTTGGTTCTGAGTTCTTACTACCTGTCAAACTCAACTATGGTTTCACTCAACTCTTTGCATGCTTCTGATCTTCTTCTCTATTGTTAAACACTGAAACTTGACTATCATGCTTCAAATGTCTTCTTTTTAGTTACTACTACATGCTGTTATTTTGCCATAACTTGGCCTCACATGTCTATTACTTGTGCACTTCATTTATATACTGAGTCCCTTCTGTGATTGATTCTCAAACTCGTGATTGATTTTCAAAACTTTTCCTTTGTGAAATTCTGATTTTTACTCGTCTGTTAAGGGGTAATTGATTCTTTCTCTTTGTTTGTCCTTACAAGATCCTTTTCAAAAATAATTACATTCCTGTACTTAGACTTAAACACCTATTGTATGATTTTACTGCTCCTTTTATGGCAACAACCATTCTGCTTAAAGACTGATTTTTCTTTCCTTATCTTGACCCTGTTAGTATCCGTTTGAACAATAATCCCTTGATTAAAGGGAAGTCTTGTGTTAATTGATTCTGACTTGTGATTGTTTCCATATTTGTGTTAAAACTTTACCTATTACCTTATTCTCCACTCGTTTTCAAAATTATAAATACCCTACCCTCTTTTCTTTAAACAGAGACACGAACAACTTGAGTTCAAAATATACACACTTACTCTTAAAACTCTCTCTTTCTTTACTACTACTTGTGTTGTTGCTTTGCCTAGCCGGCTGAAAGCCAAGGCTAGACTGTGGACTTGTGTTTGCTTTACCTTTCTACACTTTGCTTCTCTACTGGTATGTCCTAGTTAATTTACAAGCCTCAACAACAATATGTTTTCTTTAATTACTCCAGTTTGTCATTCCTGTCTACTTCTACTAATATTTCTGTAGTCAAGATATGTTACTAGCATGGTGTAATACGTTCCCTTGTAAATTAATGTTTATCTATGTATGCACCATGTCAGTCACTTGTTATTTATTTGCTATCTTATGAATCCCAAACCCCCGTATCCCTTTATATGCTTTAAGTTATGGTTCAGAAACATGGCAATATGCGAAGTTATTGTCCATGGATATGAACTGGACCCTTTGGGCCCTAAGCTTTGTCAGTTTCCCATCCCTATTCCCTTATTGTGTGTGATGAGTACCAGCTTTGGCTTGACAGTATTCCAGTTATTGCTCAGACCATAGCTTGACCTCCAGTAGGTCTTTACTCTCTAAATGTTTGGCCAACAGGTTTGGTTAGGGGTGTGCCAGTCTACTTTATGGCTGGGCATGACCACCAGCCTGCCTGGGTATTCCCTATCCCCTTTCTCTTATTGCACTTGCACTATGCTCTTAGAACTTAGGTTCTGCCCCTCTTGTGTGAGCCTTGCCTTGGGACCCTTGAGCTCCCTCTGAACTTGGACACATAAGGGCTGGCGCTTTCACACTGCACAACTCAATTTTCTGATTAACATCTTGGGTGTATGCACTGCCTGGGGTTCCTGAAATCCCTTGGATCTCTGAAACACCCTAGATGAGATAAGGCTTGGAAATCTGGATCTCGGAAGTGGCTCAATCTCATATTATTAGGCCTCAAGTCTGGATTAGGCTGCTTGTATGTAGTCTGAGGATTTCTGATTGATTTTTAATCCAGTTCATTTCTTTAGGGTTGTAAGTAACTTGTTACTAAGCTTCGGGGAAACTTTGTAAAAAACGGGNGATCATACGATAACACTATGCGTACAATTGGATACCGGTGTTGTGTAAATGATCCATGCGATATATAAACCTAGGACCCCCCTTCCTCTTTATTAGTTTGTTATTTTCAGAATTTTAAAAGCTGTCCAATTTTCAACTTCCGCTTCTTTTACTTCTTTTAAGTTGCTTGCATCAATTATTTGACCCCTTCTTTTCTCTCACACCTTTCTGTGATTATAAAACTACTTCCTTCCAGATTTCAGCACTTTTAAATCCTTTTGTGCTTTTTTATTTGCAATTGTTATGTGAGTGGTTTCATCGTATTTGCAATGCTTGCTTGTCTACTTGTTGTTTGCATTTAAAGTCACAATTGTAGCATGACCGGGCACCACACTAGTGGATCTTGGGGGGTGCCTAATACCTTCCCCTCAAGATAATTTCTAGCCCTTACCCAAACTCTGGTTTCCATCCCAAATTCTTTTCTTAAAGTGTCCTAATGCACTATAATCATTAGGTGGCGACTCTCCAAATCCAAAACCCAATTCCCAAACGGGAATAGAGTTGTCTTTCCTGGATGTCGTAAACCCGATTTCGCGAGGGAAAAGGGGGCATCGACAGCATGGCGACTCTGCTGGGGATTCTTTAGGCTTTTACCATTGCATGCTATATGTGACTTTTATTGCCTTCTTTTATTGCTTTTGTTTAATGCCTTTATTTGAAACTGACCTTTTTCTTTTGTTTCTTTTTCTTTAATTATTTCTTTTACCGCTTTCCCGTCAATGTTGTAATTCTGAGCAATCATTGTAAACTTTATTGTATGAACGTGAAAATACATGTCAATTTGTTTCATTCTTGTAAATTGCATCTTCAAACATCATATTCCATTCATGCCAAACAAATGCCATAGCAACGCTTATAATGAGTGGTTGCGCCCTTCCGATATTATCACCCCCTAAATTTGGCAAAGGCATATTTGCGGTAAAACCAGTCGATCAGCGGTGCAGTCGACGGTTCCGTGCCTTTCCCTCTTGAGTTGTCCGCTCAAGGGTACCTGTCTAATACCCTAATAGAAACCTTACTCCGTTTAAATTGTACATGCATCATGGTCAAACCTAGCCGAGTCAGTTATGTTGTCCACATAATGACTCATTAAGATAGCCTTGTCCAAAGTCCATCGGGTTTCCTTGAAACCCAAACGGGCACCTCCATATTCTGTGCATTTATTTGGAGAACTAAAATGCTTGCTATGCTAATTATTGGTTTAAATAGTCGAGTCCGGTGGGGGTAAGGGCCTAACGCTTTGTATTGCAGAAAATAAGGCACGAAGTCCCCAGATTTGTCATGGTAACCAACATTCATCCAAGGCTGCTGAATTGGTGGAAAGACCTACACTCCAGCGATCAGACACTCGTCCGCAAATACTTAGGGAATTTGCCTTCTCTTCTAGAGATTCAGCCTAACAACAGAATCATAGAGGCTGCAACATTGTTCTGGGATAGTGACAAGTCCGTGTTCCGCTTCGGGGACCTTGAAATGACTCCTTTGCTTGAAGAAATAGGAGGTTTAGCTGGTATTCCTTGGGAGACTCTGGGTTTTCTTAATGCCAGAAAATTGCAAAGGAAGGGGTTTCCTTAAGATGATGGGACTAAAGAAGAACCCAGATTTGACCTGCCTAAAAGACTCTTACATCCCATTTGACTATCTATACGTGAGGTACGGCCATAGCAATTCATACCGTACCTATTCAGATGAGTTCGCCATCACCTCATTGGGACATGTCCACAGAAGGGTCTTCGTTTTCATGTTTTGCTTTTTGGGAATGATGGTGTTCCCTATGAAGAAGGCTAGGATCCACACCAGACTGGCCATGGTAACCAAGACTTTGATGGAAGGAATTGGAGGGCAGACTTTCAGCATAGTGCCTATGATCATCGCTGAGATATACCGTGCCTTGAACAACTGTCAACAACAGGGAAGTCATTTTGAGGGTTGCAACTTATTACTTCAGCTCTGGCTCATGGAACACCTCCAGAAAGGGGAATACCGACAAGAGATCCTACGCAGAGATTGGGATGATCACATCGCCTTCCACCAGCCAAGGCGTATGAATTATATGCCTACAATGTTCGCTCAGCCAGAGGACGCCGGAGGATGGGTAAAATTGTTTGAAAATCTGAAAGAAGACCAGGTACAATGGATGTTTGAGTGGTTCCCCACGGATGAATTCATTGTTCGATCCCGAGACGCACCATTTCTCATACTAATTGGTTTGAGAGGAACTTATCCCTACGTTCCTCTCTGAGCCATGAGGCAGGCTGGAAGAAAGCAAATCATACCAAGGGTCAACAAAATGAGTCACTTCAGGGCTGATTTCCAGGATGATGATAGCCCTCACAGGTGCCAAGCTCAGCACTTGTGGCACTGCAAACTCGTTTTGGGGAAAAAATCTATTGAGCCAGACAGGTATGTGCGCCGCACTATTCGGGTTGGTTAGAAGACAATGGCATGGGTCAGCCAGGATTCGTTCGAGGTCACAGAATTATCGACGAGCACGCTGAAGCACGGGTTAAGTATAATCAACTGCGCAAGAGAATTCGAGAGTGTGAAAATAAGCACCGAGAAATACAAGAAGCCCATCAGAAGCTGACTGAGGAGTGGAAAGACATGGCTGTCAGTGCCAACAAGCGAATAGGTTATTTGGAGCGGGGTTTAGTAGAGCTGGAAGGGAAGTTCATCAAGAGAATTGAAGATTGTCAAAACGCTAAAGGAAATGCAGGCGGACATCTAGCCCGAGCTTATTTGCTGCTAGGACTACGCGAGCTGGTGAAGCTGTTCGAGAGAGACGAAGATGCCAAATCTGGGGAAGGTCCTTCTGGGACCAAGTAGTTAGGAGTCATTTTATTCTCTATTTTAATGTAATAAGGCCAATGGCCAATAGTGACAATTTACTTTCTGTTATTTAGCGTCGTTTTGGATTCGTCTTATTTTTTATCAATAAAATGAGGCATTTAGCATTATAAGTTCTCCAAAACTATTTGACGCTAGGCCTACCTCGGGCACAACGAGGCACCAAAGTTAGGACGCGATTTATATTCTTGCACAATGTGTTTAAATACTGCAATATTTTTTTCTCATAACCTGCACTAACTTGTTACCTTTTGTTTTTCTTTTATTTTCTATTCCCCTCCCCAAAGGTTAGTTCGTGCATTCTGGCACCATCGTCATACTCCACAAGATCCAAGGGCCCTCCACCTCCTCCTCCTCCGACTCCTATCCGGAACAAGAACAAGGGTAGAATGGGAGATCCAAGCGCCAGAAAGGAGATTGAAATGCCTCAGGGTACCCCGGTTGCTAAGGAAACTGCCACCCAACTGGAGCAAAAGCTGTTGAAATTCCGAGAAGAGCTGGATCAGGTTCGGAACTTGGCGAACCTATCCTTTTCCCTCACCGCTCCTGATGTCAACGCCCAGAATCCCGCACCTCCACAAAACACCCCACAACCACAGATACAACCCACTCATACCCAACACTGCAACGCATGCCACACTCCCAACAACACTCCACTATTCATTCCCGAGCCACTGAACACCGCAAATGACCATCTCCACAACACTCCTATTTTTGTGGATACTGTTCCCCACTACACCCAACCAATCTCAAATACACCTGAGTCTGATGACAAAGACTCCCTTATAAGGAACTTAGCGGTAGAACTCAAGAAATTAACCAGCCGAGTTCAGGGCGTGGAAGGCAACAAAGGTATTGAAAGGTTAAATTATGAAGACTTATGCATTCAGCCAGATGTTGAACTTCTGGAGGGGTACAAACCTCCCAAGTTCGAACTGTTTGATGGAACAGGAGATCCCAGAGTCCACCTGAGGACATATTGCTATAAGTTGGTTGGAGTTGGAAGGGATGAAAAGATCCGTATGAAGCTCTTCATGAGAAGTCTGAAGAGGGATGCTTTATCCTGGTACATCAGCCAGGACCCCAAGAAATGGACAAGCTGGGTAGGCATGGCCTCGGATTTCATGGATGGATTCCGATTCAATACAGAGAATGCACCAGATGTATTCTACATCCAGAATTTGAAGAAGAAATCTACCGAAACATTTCGCGAGTATGCTACTCGTTGGAGGTCAGAAGCTACAAAGGTCAGGCCGGCCCTAGAAGAAGAATAAATGAATAGATTCTTCGTCCGGGCTCAGGATCCCCAATATTACGAGAGGTTGATGTTGATCGAGGGTCAAAGTTCTCCGATATCATCAAACTTGGAGAAAGAACCGAAGAGGGCATTAAGAATGGTATGGTTACGAATCTTGAAGCATTGCAGGCCACCAATAAGGCTTTACAGACTGGTGGCACGTCCAAAAAGAAGGATGTAAGTGCTGTAATGGTCGCACAGGGAGCCAAATCACCACCAAAATACCACACTTACCCATCACCTCCACTTACATATCAGCCCATCCCGAATTACCAAACACCCGCACCCTCCTATCCACCTCCCATTTACCAATCCTCTCCACCTCTCAAATACCAACCCACTTCACCCAGATACTCTCAACCAGCACCTGTTTATCAAGCTTATAACGCTCAACCCTCTCACTACCAATCACCTCCCACCCGTCAAGATTTCCTTAGACCCAGGCCAAATTTTGACCGCAAACCTCCCAGACAATACACAACCATCGCTGAACCAATTGACCAGCTATACGAGAGACTTAAAGTTGCTGGTTACGTCACTCCTAACCCAGCCAAAACTCCAGAAAATCCCTCCCAGTGGGTCAACCCCAATAAGACTTGTGCATATCATTCCGGCATGAAGGGGCACACCCTTGACGAGTGCCGCTCATTGAAGGACAAGATTCAAACCCTGATCGACAATAAGGTCATAGTAGCAAAGGAGCCTGCTCCTAATGTTCGTAACAACCCTCTGCCTGACCACAAAGGTGGAGACATTCACATGATCGAGATCGAAGATAATTGGGACCCCAAAGGGTCGATAGGTTTGATTGCTGAGGAGGATGAACCAAAGAAACCAGTAGTTACACTTAACCCAATTGTTGTGCAGAATCAGCCCTCCAGGGACGATGAAGTAAACATGTCTATATCTCTCGAATTTGAAGCGCCTCCTTCTGCAAAGGCGCTCGGGCCAATTGAGGTTGAATTTGGAGTTTCAAAAGCACCTGCACCCTTTGAAGTTGCTGTGTTACCACCAAGGGTGCCTATTCCTGTGGCAATGACAGACATAACACCGTTCCACTCAAACGCCATACCATGGGATTATACTACTGAAGCTAGAAGGAAAGGAAAGACCAAGACAGGAGAAACAACTGCTGCGTGAGGAATGACCAGAACAGGGAGGGTTTACACCCCAGAGCACTTAGCCGAGTCCAGTAAGCAAGCCCCAGGACGGCCTATCGAAACTGGGCCTGACGATCTTTGGAGGAAAATACAGGCTAAGGAGTACTCGGTCGCTGAACAGTTGAACAAAACACCAGCACAAATCTCTATCCTAGCTCTTCTACAGAGTTCTGACGCTCACAAGAATGCCCTGATGAAGATACTGAGCGAAGTTTATGTGCCCAACAATATAACCGGGGGTGAAATGGCGAACATGGTAGGGCAAGTGCTGGAGAGCCATAAAATAACCTTCCACGAAGATGAGCTGCCGCCGGAAGGATTGAGCCACAACAAGGCACTGCACATCACCATACAATGCGAAGATTATTTCATCACTAGAGTCCTGATCGATGGAGGATCGAGCCTCAACATATGTCCGCTGATAACTCTCAGAACTTTGGGAAAGAGCTTGCATGAGATCAAGGATGGGGCTATCAATGTCAAGGCCTTCGATGGGTCCCAGAGATCTACTATTGGAGAAATCAGCCTATGCTTACAAATAAGGCCAACATGGTTCGACGTCAACTTCCAAGTAATAGACGTCCCGGCATCCTACAATCTACTGTTAGGATGGCCCTGGATCCACGCTGCTGGAGCCGTAGCATCGACCCTGCATCAGGCGGTGAAGTTCAAATGGAATCACCAAGAGGTGATTATTCATGGCGATGGTAGTAACCCCATATATAGTCGCCAGACCATCTCGATGATCGGGGACAGAAGGAGAATAGGCGGAGAAACATACCACCACATCGAAAGGGTCAACGTTGTGGATAAGGATAAGTGGTGGGACAACAAGATCGAAAGTATCCTGAATTGGTGTGGGTACGAGCCTGGAAAGGGACTCGGTAAAAATCTTCAGGGGATCACTAAGCCCATCAAACTAAAGAAGCATGGTACTACATTTGGCTTAGGGTACAGTTATACTTGGGAAGAATTCCAGAGCTGGTCGCCACCATGGCGCGGTCCCTACTATCCATTGGAGCTTTCGATACCCAGCCAAGAGCAAACCTTCCAACCGGCAGATACTATATATGGGTCAGAGGAAGACGAAGCGTTGGCAGCCATGAAGAATCTGTTTCTGTAGGATGATGATATGGACTGCTGTGTTTTTTTTCGAGGAGGAAGGGGAGGAAGGCCCTTCCATACAAGCTGTGAACCGAGGAGACCGCTTCAGCAATTGGTCAATTAGGACCGTCAGGGCCCGGAAGGCTTCGAGGTAGCAAGGCTAAACAAAAGCACCATGCATCTCATTTTACTTTTTACTAGCTATTTTTTTTCCGCATTGTCTTTAATTTTGAAAAGAGCTCTGATGTTCCAAACAATCATGAATTTACTCAAAGCATTTCAGTTTATCATATATCTCGCTCTTATTATTTTCTCTATCATTTACTCTATTTTCACATAGCATTACAATTACTTACTTTGATGATGAACCAACGATTGTGACTTGCAACGAAACAACACAGCAAAAGGATATAGATTCAGAAGAGGATGATATACCAGAAGAGGTCGTCAGATAGGTTGAGAATTTTGAGAATAGACCTAAGTCTAACCTGGAAAAAACTGAGGTCGTTAATTTGGGAGATACAGAAAATATCAAAGAAACTCGCATCAGTGTTCACCTGTCACCATCAGAAAAGAAGAATACACAGAATTTTTAAGGGAATATGAGGACATATTCGCCTGGTCGTATGATTATATGACTGGTCTCAGCACGTCCATTGTAGCTCACAAACTGCCAACAGATCCAACCTGTCCGCCGGTAAAACAGAAGCTCAGGAAATTCAAACCCGACATGAGTTTGAAAATCAAAGAAGAGGTTACTAAGCAAGTCAAAGCCAAGGTTCTCAAGGTAGTGGAATATCCAACATGGTTAGCCAATATCGTGCCGGTACCAAAGAAGGACGGGAAGGTTAGAGTTTGTGTCGACTACCGGGATCTTAACCGGGCCAGTCCCAAAGATGACTTCCCTTTGCCGAACATACACATTCTTATCGACAATTGCGCCAAGCATGAGTTGCAGTCCTTTGTTGATTGTTTCGCCGGATATCATCAGATATGGATGGATGAGGAAGATGCAGAGAAAACGGCTTTCATCACGCCGTGGGGAATGTATTGTTACAAAATGATGCCATTTGGGTTGAAGAATGCTGTCGCCACCTATATGAGAGCCATGACTACTATCTTTCACGACATGATACACAAGGAGATTGAAGTATATGTGGACGATGCCATCATCAAATCCAAGAAGGACACTGATCATATGGAAGACCTGAGAAAGTTCTTCAAGAGATTAAGGAGGTACAATCTGAAATTGAATCCCGCCAAGTGTGCATTCGGGGTTCCTGCTGGGAAATTATTGGGTTTCATCGTGAGTCGTCGGGGAATAGAATTGGACCCATCAAAAGTCAAAGCCATTCAAGAATTTCCACCGCCAAAGAACAAGAAGGACGTGATGAGTTTCTTGGGACTCAACTATATCAGCCGGTTTATAGCTCAGTCCACGGTCATTTGTGAACCCATCTTTAAAATGCTGAAGAAAGACGCTGCTACTAAGTGGACTGACGATTGTCAAAAAGCCTTTGACAGAATCAAGGAATATCTGTCAATACCGCCAGTCTTGGTTCCGCCCGAGCCAGGAAAGCCTCTATCTTTATCTTGCGGTTTTGGACGGAGCGTTCGGTTGTATTCTAGGACAGCATGATGAAACAGGGAGGAAGGAGCAAGGCATCTACTATCTCAGTAAGAAGTTCACCCCGTACGAGGACCGGTATTCTTTATTGGAGCGCACCTGTTGTGCTCTGACTTGGGTAGCTCAGAAATTGAGGCATTATTTCTGTGCCTACACTACTTATCTCATATCCAGGATGGACCCGCTGAAGTACATCTTTCAGAAGCCCATGCCCACTGGAAAGCTCGCCAAGTGGAAAATCTTGCTGAGTGAATTCGACATTGTTTACGTGACTCAGAAAGAAATCAAGGGGCAAGCCATAGTAGATCACCTCGCCGAGAATCCCGTTGGCGGAGAATACGAACCCCTGAGAACGTATTTTCCGGATGAAGAAGTGTCCTTTGTAGGAGAAATATTGCAGAATCCTACGATGGTTGGAGGTTGTTTTCCGACGGAGCCGTAAATTTCAAAGGAGTTAGCATAGGAGCAGTCCTAGTATCAGAAACCGGCCAGCATTACCCGGTATCCGCCAAGCTCAGGTTCCCTTGCACAAATAATATGGCTGAATATGAAGCTTGCATCCTGGGGCTCTAGATAGCCATTGACATGAACATTCAGGAGTTGCTAGTGATCGGGGATTCAGACTTGCTCATACATCAAGTTCGAGAAGAGTGGGCAACCAAGAACTCTAAGATACTCCCCTACTTGCATCACATACAGGAGTTAAGAAAAAGATTCACAAAGACGGAATTTCAGCATGTCCCCAGAGTCCAGAACGAGTTCGCTGACGCATTGGCTACTCTGTCATCCATGATCCAACATCCAGACACGAATTTCATTGATCCCATCCCAGTAAAGATATATGATCAGCCAGCTTATGTGCTCACGTTGAGGAAGAAGCAGACGGAAAACCATGGTTCCACGACATCAAAAAGTACTTGACAACAGGAGAATATCCAGAACTTGCCAACGCTACTCAGAAGCGCACACTTCGGAGATTATCCAACAACTTCTTTCACAGTGGGGGAATCCTGTACAGGAGGACTCCCGACTTGGGTTTACTAAGGTGTGTCAAAGCAAAAGAAGCATCCAGACTATTGGACGAAGTGCACGCAGGGACCTGCAGGCCGCACATGAATGGTTTTGTCTTAGCAAAGAACATACTTTGAGCAGGCTATTTCTGGATGACTATGGAAACAGACTGTATCCAGTATGTTCGCAAGTGCTATCGCTGTCAGATACATGCAGATATGATAAGGGTGCCTCCAAACGAGCTTACTGCAAGAAGCTCACCATGGCCATTTGCCGCCTGGGGAATGGACGTCATTGGACCTATCGAGCCTGCCGCATCAAACGGGCACAAGTTTATCCTGGTGGCAATCGACTATTTCACTAAATGGGCTGAAGCAGCGTCATACAAGGCAGTGACTAAGAAAGTTGTGGCAGATTTCGTCCGTGACAGTATTGTTTGCCGATTCGGAATTCCGAAATCAATCATCACCGATAATGGTTCCAGTCTCAATAGTGACCTGATGAAACCCATGTGTGAGGCATTCAAGATCAAACACAAGAACTCTACAACCTACAGGCCTCAAATGAATGGAACTGTAGAAGCAGCCAACAAAAATATCAAGAAGATACTAAGAAAGATGGTCGAAAGCCACAAACAATGGCATGAGAAGTTATCATTTGCCTTACTGGGATACCGCACCACGGTCCGCACATCGACCGGAGCAACTCCTTACATGTTGGTTTATGGTACAGAGGCGGTCATCCCCGCCGAGGTAGAAATTCCCTCCTTGAGGATCATACAAGAAGCAGAGTTGGACGACGCAGAATGGGTAAAAGGTCGCTACAAGCAGTTAGCCCTTATAGACGTGAAAAGGATGAATGCAGTTTGCCATGGTCAGTTGTATCAGAACATAATGTCCAGAGCCTTCAACAAAAGAGTTAAGCCAGGGAAGTTTACACCGGGGCAGCTGGTGTTGAAGTTAATATTCCCACATCAAGATGAAGCCAAGGGGAAATTCTCTCTCAACTGGCAAGGTCCGTACATGGTTCACCGGGTTCTAACTGGAGGAGCCCTTATTCTTGCAAAAATGGACGGAGAAGTTTGGCCAAAGCCAATCAATTCAGATGCAGTGAAACGATACTATGTGTAACCACTTATGATTTCTTATGATGATGTAGTTTGAACTACGCGTGACCTGATTCCCGTTTAAGAGGGGATACGTAGGCAGCCCTATGGGTTTGGTCACAATTTAATAAAAATTTCATTTTCCCCTACTATTGGAACTGGGGCAGAATTTTGAGGAGGACCCTCAAAATTCCGTAGTTAGTTTTCAGCCACTCATCGCCAGGAATGCCACCTCAGTAAACTGGGGCAGAATTTTCAGGAGGACCCTCAAAATTCAAAAGTTGATCCTTTAGTCGTTCAGCGCAGTCGTCAGAAGTGCCAGCCCAGTAAACTGGGGCAAAATTTTGAGGAGGACCCTCAAAATTCCGGAGCAAGAGAGGTTGCAATGTCTTGAACCTCGTCCAGTCGTTGGCTCATCTAAAAGAAAACTATTTTTTCTACTTACGTTATATTTACTAAGTCATGCATAATTATTGTTCGAATTGCTGCTGTTTAGCAACGCTACCCCAATGATACGCAACGCTGGAAGCCAGGGGAAGGCGAACTAACCTTTCCCCCTTACAAAACTCACGATTTCTCCTTGGATGCAGGCACTCGACTTACAATATCGTCAGGTATATTTACGTACGCATATTCCTCAAAGATGCAACTTCTCAGAATCATCACTCGTCCGTAATTATTATCCACACACAACCTCCCTAACAGTCACGGCATCGTGATCAGCAATCAGCTAAGAAATCTCACTACTATCCGTCCTTTTATTTTCGTGCATCGCATAAGGCTACCTTTTTCCCTTTCGAGACTAAGCGTTGTCTCCATCTGCATTATCTGCATAAGACTATCTTTTTGCCTTCCTAGACTAAGCGTTGTCTCCATCTGCATTCTTTGCATTGCATAAGGCTATCTTTCTGCCTTCCGAGACTAAGCGTTGTCTCCCTCTGCATTCTTTGCATTGCATAAGGCTATCATTCTGCCTTCCGAGACTAAGCGTTGTCTCCATCTGCATTCTTTGCATTGCATAAGGCTATCTTTCTGCCTTCCGAGACTAAGCGTTGTCTCCATCCTGCATTATTTGCATAAGGCTACCTTTCTGCCTTCCGAGGTTATGCTCTACCTCCACTTGCATGGCGTAAATACCGCCACTTTATCTTTCTTGCATGGCTGAAAAATCGCCATCTTATCTCTCTTGCATGGCTGAAATATCGCCGCCTTTACTTACGTCTCGAAATCGGCTGAAATATCGCCAAACATTATTTAAATTCTACATCGGCTGAAAGATCACCAGTTCATCTCCATCATCATCTATACTTATGCTTTCTGTCGGCTGAAATATCGCCATTTTACTTTTTACATCGGCTGAAACATCGACTGTTTTATTTAAATTTCTGTTGGCTGAAATATCGCCATTTACATTTTTTGCAACGGCTGAAATACCGCCAAATCCTGCATTTCATGGGCTGAAATATCGCCAATACTGTCCGAAGGCGTCATTGTTTGGGGGCATCATCCTCATAGCCCGAGAACACCATGTCATGGCCCGAGGACCCCAGTTTATATCCTGCGCATCATTATTCAAAGGCATCGTGGTTTGGAGGCACCATTATCATAGCCCGAGAACATCATTTCATGGCCTGCGAATCCTTTAATTTTGCGCTTCATGGCCCAGGACATCATGGTCCGAGGACGTCATCCCAACTGTCCAAGGACAGCATTCATGGTCCAACGGGAACTTGCATCACGTTTAAGTTTATGCACAATATACGCCCGTATTGCTCACTTGCAGGTACATCGGCTAGCAACTGCCGTCTCAAGAGGAGCGATCCCGCTCCGGTCCTCACCGCCGATCAAGTTTCAAATACCTCTCCCCCCCCCCCCAACATCCGTGCCCGTCTCTTTCGAACTCGCCGACTCGGCACTGTCCCGTCAATGGTTCCTGAACTACATACGGCCTGATTCCTATATAACCAGAGATATGTAGGTAGCTCAGAAACCAGAGCTCGGTCAAATTCTTTTCAAATCGCCGCTTCCGGTCAAAATTGGCCATCATGTCTTTACCCGACAACTCTTTCATCCTTCCCGGGTAAAGAGGGGCAGCTGTTGATACCCAATTTTTCCCTAGTAATTTTATACTCAAAATACTTCCAAAATAGCATATATGGTGCATATATAAGCACACCTAAGAATTTTGGCACTTTAATGATTTTTAAAACCAATTTGTTGCCTATTTCAGTACACAAAATCCATAATTATTCCCAAATTATCATTTTTGCGAATAATTCATTTTATTCTCACATTTGCACCAAAATATAATTAAGGTAATTTTTGCATATTTTTACAAATTTGTTTGGTATTTTAAAAGCTAAATTGCATATAATTGCAATTATAGCCTATCTTGTAATTTANTGTCTCCATGCTGCATTTCTTGCATTGCATAAGGCTACCTTCTGCCTTTCGAGCTAAGCATTGTCTCCATCTGCATTATCTGCACTGCATAAGGCTACCTTTCTGCCTTTCGAGACTAAGCACTATCTCCATCCTGCATTTTCTTGCATTGCATAAGGCTACCTTTCTGCCTTTCGAGACTAAGCGCTGTCTCCATCTGCATGGCTGAAATATCGCCACCTCTATTTGCATCGGCTGAAATACCGCCATCTTCATACAAATCTTGCATGGCTAAAACACCGCCAATTTTTGTTTGAATCCCTATCGGCTGAAATGTCGCCATTTATAATCACCCTTCTTTATCGGTTGAAGTATTGCCAACTTTATTTAATTCTCGGTATCGGCTGAAATAACACCATTTACGTTTCTACATCAACTAAAACGTCGCTAATTTATTTAAATTTTTTGTCGGCTGAGATATCGCCATTTATATTTTGCTACATCGGCTGAAACATCGCCTGCTTATTTTTAACTTCTGTCGGCTGAAATATCGCCATTTACATTTTTTACATCAGCTGAAACATCGCTGTTTTATTTAAATTTCCGTCGGCTGAAATATCGCCATTTACATTTTTTGCACCGGCTGAAATACCGCCAAATCTTGCATTTCATGGGCTGAAATACCGCCAAATCTTGCATTTCATGGGCTGAAACACCGCCAAACTATCCGAGGGCGTCATGGCAAGGAGAGGTAGCATACAGTAATAACATGATAGTCATGTAGGTCAAATTTCGTTGGCTTAGTAAGAGAGAAAAGATCAGAAGCATGCAAAAGGTTAGGTGAAAACCTTTCTGAAAACATAATCGAGTTTGACGGATAGTAAGAAAGCAGAATCAAAAGAATCACACAAAGAGATGTTGAAACCTTCAAATAAAGTAGTTTGGCGGTGTTTCAGCCCATGAAATGCAAGGTTCCTGAAGAATCACACAAATCGGGTTTACAACATTTGGGAGGACAACTCTTTTCCCTTTTGGGATTTGGGTTTTGTTTTGGAATTTGAAGAGTCGCCACCTAATGATTAAGTGCATTAAGACACAAAAAAAGGTTTTTGAGTGTGAAAACCAGAGTTTGGGTAAGGGCTAGAAATTATCTCGAGGGGAAGGTGTTAAGCACCCCCCAAGATCCACTAGTGTGGTTCCCGGCCATGTTACAATTGTGACTTCACTAAACAAGTAAGCAAATAAGGGTTCAAATAGAGGGAGTTTTCACATAATATTGCAAGTAAAATGGAAATTTGAGGAGAGATAAAGAGGGCAGAAATTTCAAGAAAAGATTTAAACAATAAATGAAAAAAAAACAAATAAAGGGAAGAGGGTCCTAGGTTTATAATCAATATGGATCACCCCACACAACACCCGGTAACCGTTCATACACGTGGTGTTATCACGTGGTCATCATATCCATATTCTACCCTTCCCATCCCATAAAGGTTATTAAACGCGTGAGTTGGTCACGAATACTTATTGCGTGCTATTACCCGTTGTTGATACCCAATTTTTCCCTAATAATTTTATACTCAAAATACTTCCAAAATAGCATATATGTGCATATATAAGCACACCCAAGAGTTCTGGCATTTTTAATGATTTTTAAACCAATTCATTGCCTATTTTAATACAACAAAATCCAATAATTATTCCCAAAATTATCATTTTGGCGAATAATTCATTTTTATTCTCACATTTGCACCAAAATATAATTAAGGTAATTTTTGCATATTTTTACAAATTTATTTGGTATTTTTAAAGCTAAAATTGCATATAATTGCAATTATAGCCTGTTTTGTGATTAATAGCATTTTATAATTACAAAATTAGTTCCAGTATTTTTAAGTTAATATTTATGTAATATTTGTTTACTCAGTATTTTTAATTTATTTTTAAAACCATCATCGCTATTTTTATAGAATAAAACGGGGGAAAAGTGGCTATTTAAAATCTGGCCTCAATTTCATTTCAATTACAGCCCAATTTGCACCCTAATTCAACCCAATCCCAACCCCCAAATCAATATAAACCCGATTACTTGATCCAATCGCCCAAACCCGCCCGTTTTCTTTTTAAAATCTGAGCCATTGATCATTTTGATCAACGGCCCAGATCTCTTCTTCCTTTTTAATTCCAAACGACCCCTAAACCCTACCCCATTTTTTCAGGAGCGCCGCCTCTAACTCCTCTCTTCTCTCAAACGCTCTAGAGCTCTCTTGAAACCCTAATCGCTCTCTGCCACCTCCAACCCCAAATCCACCGTAATCTATGGCTGTTCTAACCATGGACGACCTATTCTCACCCCCTACTGCTCTCATGTGCTTGATACCTGAAGGTTCGAGGCCAGACCTCGAAGGTCCTCGCTCAGACCTTCATCGATTCGGAGTCTCCAGCCATCTCCGGCTTGCTCTGGCGTGTCTTAGCCTCCTGAGCCTGATTCCAACCTTATCAACTCCGGATCTGATCTTGTCTCTTCTAAGCCTTTCTCGTTTCTAGGGTTCTCAGAAACCCTAGCCTATTCGAGGTTCTTTTTCGTTTATTTGTTCGGATCTGTGCTCGATCTGTGCTATATGTGATGTTTTAAACGTTTTCCCCGATTTTTCTTTTTAAAATCTTTTGATTTCAAACTAGGGTTTCTGAGTCTTTTTGTTAATATTTTGTTCGATTCATTTGTTTATCATCTCTAAGTTTGATTGGTGTTGAAAACCTAATTTTTGGAGATTTGTTTGAGTTTCTGAGTCTATCTGTTTGATTTACTTTGTTTGCACCTGATTAGTGTCGAAAACCCTAATTTTGGGGGTTTATTCGAGCTTCTGAGACTGTTTGTTTGTTTTACTTGTTCACCTCTAAACTCGATTGATTTCGAAAAACCCTACTTTCTTCGGGGTTTACTCAAGTTCCTGAAGTTTACTTGTGCGATTCTCCTATTTGAAATTGTTCTACTTTATTTGAAGGTTTCAACATCTCTTTGTGTGATTCTTTTGATTCTGCTTTCTTACTATCCGTCAAACTCGATTATGTTTTCAGAAAGGTTTTCACCTAACCTTTTGCATGCTTCTGATCTTTTCTCTCTTACTAAGCCAACGAAATTTGACCTACATGACTATCATGTTATTACTGTATGCTACCTCTCCTTGCCATAGCTTGGCCTCACATGTCTATTACTTGTGCACCTCATTTATATACTGAGTCCCTTCTGTGATTGATTTTCAAATTCGTGATTGATTTTCAAAACTTTTCCTTGTGTAGTTCTAATTTTTTACTCGCCCGTTAAGGGTTAATTGATTCTCCTTCTTTGTTTGGCCTTACCAGATCCTTTCCAAAATAAGTACACTCCTATATTTAGACTTAATCCCCTACTATATGGTTACCGCTCCTTTTATGGCAACAATCATTCTGCTTACAAATTGATTTTCTTTCCTTATATTAATCCTGTTAAGTGCCCGTTGAGCAGTAATCCCTTGATTAAAGGGAAAACCTGTGTTAATTGATTTTGACTGTGATTATTTCCATGTTTGTGTTGAAACTGTATTTGTTACCTTGTTTTCTACTCGTTTTCAAAACTATAAATACCTGTACTTCTTCCCTTTCAAGAAGGGGAACATGAACAAGTCATCACTTCTTCTCTCAAAATACGCTCAGATTTTCTTTAAAAAAATATTCGAGTTCTCTGTACTCATAAGCTTAAGGTTCTTTTGATTGTGGCTTGGTTTGAAAGTATCCTGCTTCTCTTTGCTTGCTTCTTCTGCAACTGGTATGTTACTTTGTTTAATTTCTGCCACTCCCCTATGTGTTTATTCTCCAGTTCATTCTTTATTGGGTTTACTGCTTCCGTAATGTAAATTTTGCAAGTTGGTTTGTCTCTTTGCTATGCTCCTACATGAATCCCTATCCCCCAATCCTTTTTGTATGTTGAGTTATGGTTCAGAAACATGACAACACTTGACATTGTTGTTCATGTATATGGATTGGACTCCTTGAGTCTTAAACTCTTTCAATTCCCATTCCCCTTTCCCCTTTATATGTATCTTGAGCTTAAGACCTTGGTCTGGCAGTGTCCTAATCACTGTCTAGACCATAGTCTGACCTTCAATAGGTCTGTGCTCTTATTTG